>NC_056747.1:614543256-614602483 GCF_019279795.1 Protopterus annectens
CGTTGAAGGTTGTGCATCAGGGCTGGCAACTCGGCACATAAAAATCAACTGCCAATCATTACCGGACCGGAGTTCCGCTGTGGCGACCCCTAACCGGGAAAAGCCAAAAGACACATTTAGGGAATGTTGAGAAGCAGATGTGAGATTCAAACTGCTGTACCCAGCTATATTAAAAATATTCATCCCTGGAGGGACAAAATCATTTTTGATGAAGTACATGCTGAGGAGGAAATACAAAAGTTTGTTCAAAAAAAGTGAGCTGTGAAACAGAAGATGATTCTCCTTCTTGTTCTTCTGATAATAAAGACCAGAGGGACTGTGCCAGTGAAACCTCTTCCACTGTTTCAATGGAAAATGCTGGAGAGAGGGAAGGGAGCATGAGAGTTGAATAGAACAACTGTGAGTATGTTGGGAATGAAGCAGAGACAGGACTTGGGAGATGGAGATGAATAGGAATAAAATCAGTAACTTGGAAATTGACAAATGTGGGATTACACAGGAATAATTATATTTATGAAATACGACAGATCAAGAAAATCTTAAACTATTGGACTTTGTTGGACTTGTGGGAGACTCAAGTATATGTCATACTTCATGTCATTAATGTTTGGAAAGATACCTAGGGGAGGGGAAGAGGAGGGAGAAGGTTAACCAAGTAAAACAATATTTTTTTATTAATGGTACTATTTTTATAGTATATGATTTTCTTTGCATTTTGCAAAGTAAAGTTTTCTCAGTTGTTTTAAGTGCCATGAGGATACTATTATAAGTAGGTGCTCCATTTTTTTCTTTCTCCTTGTTCATTTTAAGAAATGTAGGCACTGCAATAAAGTCTGGTTAAAAGAGTGTGTGGCAAAAGAACAAGTAATGTGCTTTTTCTCATTCTTGCATGGGAGAATGACCGAATTAAGGCCCTTAGCTTGATCTAGTCACACATTTTAAGAGAAAGCAAGCAAGTGAAAAACAATATTGAATATTATAAGGCTTTTTTTCCAACAAACAAACATATGCTTAATAGCAAATCTGTATCTGTTCCTCATGTCTCCATGAAGACAATCTGATAACGGGAAATTAGCTAGACAAAAAGAAATTAGCTAGAAGATGATGTTCTCTAAAGGCATTCATATGTTTTCCCAGCTGGGAGAGATACAAAGATGAGAAAAAAATCCAGATAGCACTTAGTAGAAGCACAGGCTGCACCAGCACCATTCTTCTTAGCATGGCTAAACTTTCTTTTAGGTTAACTCAAGTCTGTGAGAGTGCTGTCACTTTGGGACATGTTTTTCCTATTAGGAGGGTAAAACATCAATATCTGAAGATGTACGTAGTTTTGTATGTTAGAATTAAATTAATAGGTTTTAGGGGGTATTGGGTGTTTTTTTTTTGTTCATTTGAGGGCTTCCAACAAAACAAAAAGTTCTGTAAGATGTGACATAGGCTCAAATGGATATGACAAAAAAAAAAAGTTATGTACTCACCATAACATTCAATGTGTGTTGTCCATCTCGCCTTCATTCTTAACTGAGAAAAATGAATGATGCCTGGAACGGTCGACAATATAACAAAATAGCACCAGAATCCGCTTACAGCCTGATGTATAGCAGCACTGAACACCAACTTATTCAAATAAATCTGTTTATTAAGAAATAAAAAAGCTGAAATCCATTTCATTCACAAGAGTTAAGCGCTTTCATCTACTCTATGTAGACTTCCTCAGAACGAATCTTTATTGCCACTACCCACTTAAATACAAGCATAAACCAATCAGTTACATCAATTAAATAAAATCATTTAAAATGTAAAGTGCTCAGTGCTTAGTTTCCTTGTCAATTGCCTTTTTTGGTGTTCAGTGCTGCTATACATCAGGCTGTGAGTGGATTCATTCTTAACTGGTTGGGTTTAGAACCGATGATTCTGACTCGACCTTATACAAAAGCTCGAGGTCTTCCACTAGCTCGTGGCTGAAATCCTATCCCATCATCCCCTAGGAAAGCTCCCCAGATCTTGTTTGCTGATATAACAATAGGTACCCCTTGAGCTAACTAATACCTTATAAAGCCATGAAGAAGTTCAGAGAACATTAGTTACCAATTGTATCCGCTCGGTCCTCCAGAAGCCTAGGCTGGTGGAAGGAGGGTGGGATGTAAGAATGAAGGCGAGATGGACAACACACGTGGAACATTATGGCGAGTACATAACTTCTTTATGTGATGTTGTCCTATATTGCCTTCTTAACTGGTTGGGACAACGTCCTTAGCACCATCTTTCTTCGGTGGCTCAAGGGAGAATATTCTTCATAACAGCAGACCCAAAAGAGGCCCTGTTCCTGGAGGCCAAATCCACTTTGTAATGAGTGATAACGGTAGGAGGCCTTGCCCATGTTGCTGCAGCAAAAATGGTGTCAATTGGTAGTCTAGCCCGAAAGGCAGAAGTTGCTGCTATGGCTCTTGTAGAATGACCTTTTATTTTATTGGGGAGGTCTTTATTCTGAGATTTGCAACTGTAAGTAATACAATCTGATAGCCATTTCGAAAGAGTGACTTTAGATACAGGAGCACCTATTTCCAAGTCTGAAAATGATACAAATATTGGTCAGATTTTCAAAATTCCTTTGTCCTATGTAAGTAGAAACGTAATTGTCTATGTACATCTAGTTGGTATAACATGTATTCTGCCTTGTTACCATAGTTGGAGAAAAAGACTGGAAGTTCTATGGATTGGTTCAAATTAGATTCTGAGCATACTTTGTTAGGAAGGATCTTTTTTGTTCATAGGGATACTCTGTCTTTGTGGAAAAGCATGTAGGGGGGCTTTATAGATAACGCTTGCACCTCTGAAACTCTTCTAGCTGAACTGATGGCTACCAAAAGGATCTTCTTCCAAGTTAAAAACTTTAGATCACAGGATGATGCGGGTTCAAAAGGGGGAAGAATCAAATGGGATAAAATAAAATTCAGGTCCCATGGTGCTGAAAGGGCTTTAATGGGTGGTCTTAACAAAATAGTGCCTTTAAGAAACACCTTGCAAAGTCTGTGGGATATTACATTAGACCCTGATTCACCTAAATGGAAATTAGATATCGCTGCTAACTGAACTCTAATAGTAGCTGCAACTACACCTTCATTAAACGGCTTTGCCAAGAATTCAAGAATGGAAGCTATTTGGGCAGAGAAGGGGTCAATGCAATTATTCAAGGCCCAAGAAGAAAATCTTTTCCAGTTGCCCATATAGAAATTTCTCATTGAAGCCTTAAGAGACAAGATAAGGATATGTTTCACAGATGGAGAAAAGTTAGGGAGCCTGGCTTTGTTTGGAATTGGAGCAGCCAAGCTGTCAATCTGAGGGTTTGAAAGGAGGAGTGGAACATCCCTAATGTATGAGTCAGAAGGTCTGGAACTGGGTCCAGAATCCATGGCTCCTCCTGGAGATGAGGCCAAAGGAAGGGGAACCAGATTTGACAAGGCCAGTATGGGGCGACAAGCATCAAAATTCCTTCCCAAGGAATTGACTTTCTGAAGAACTTTGACTATCAATGGAAAGGGAGGAAAGGTGTAGAGGAAACCAGAGGGCCAATTGTGTACAAGTGCATCCCTTGGTGACTCCCCCGGAGGGTGGATTATGGCAAGATAGCTGCTGCATTTGGGATTCATGGACATGGCAAAAGGGGCCAGCCTTGCTGCAACCTAGTTGCGGCAAATCATCTCCTCTACTTCTTGTTTTATGGACCACTCGTGAGGCATCAGAATTGCTCTGCTTAGTTTGTCTGCTGTCAAGCTGGATTTCCCCAGAATGTATGTTGCTACCAGAAAGCATTGGGAGGAGGTAGCCCACTGCCATTCTCTCAGGCACTCCTGACAAAGGCAGTAAGACCTTGTTGTTCCTTGTTTATTTATGTACCACACAACCGAAATGTTGTCTGTCTGTATTGCAATAGTTCCTATCAAAGAGGGTCTTGGAATGCTTGCAATGCTAAAAGCACCACCCTCATCTCTAGGCCATTGATGTGCAAATGGGCCTCGTGATCCTGCTAGGTGCCTTAGACCGTCTTTCCCAGATAATGCCTCCCCCCATCTGGGAAGCGTCTGTGGTCACTGTGGCTAAAGGTTGTGGGAGAACAAAAGGTCAACTTAATGTCACATGAGTGGAGTGAAGCCACCAACGAAGGTCTTTCTTGCAAGATTTTGTTATAATTTGGTGGGATATGGGTAGTTCCTGCATGGACCACTGAGTGAACAGTAGCCACTGCAGAATTTTCATATGGAGATTTACTAATGGGATCAAGTTTATTGCTGCAGTCACGGTCCCCAAGGTTTTCAGGACTCTTCTTGCTTGTCTTTTTTTCTTGAAAAGTAGTTTTTGACTTGATGCCTTAGGATTTGAACTCTTTCGTGGGGAAGATTTGTCATCATTCTTGTTGTATCTAGATCTGCTCCTATAAAAATGATATGCTGACATAGCAATAAGGCAGATTTTTCATAATTTATTGTGATTCTTAGGTGAGAGCAGAGCTTCAATGTGGTGTCTCTCACTTTTATTAGTAGATGCTCAGTGGTGGCGGTTACGAGCCAGTCATCTAGGTATGGAAACACTTGGAATCCTAGGTGTCTCAAGTGAGCAGTGACTACTGCCATACACTTGGTGAACACTCTGGGGGCTGTAGTGAGACCAAAGGGCAAAGCTCAAAATTGGTAGTGACTGGCTCCCAACTTAAGTGCAAATGACTCCTGGAACACCTGTCTATTTTTATGTGGTAGTACGCATCCTGGAGGTCTACAGAGCACATCCAATTGTCTTGTCCCAGAAAAGGGAGTATTGACAGCAGTGTTACCATCAAGAACTTTGACTTTTTCACTGACTTGTTTAATTTGCTGAGATCCAGGATGGGTCTCCAGTCTCATGCTTTTTTTTAGAACTAAAAAGAACCTTCAGTAAGTTCTGGATCCTATTTGGTCTGCGGGAACAGTCTGGATGACTCTTTTTTGCAGCAACTTTTGTTATTTCTAGAGTTGCCTGTTCCCTTTGACTGGGTGGAATGTCCAGGATGTTTTTCATGTTTGAGATGGGGAAAGAAAAGGGTATGGAGTAACCTCTGGATAATATGTTTTGTACTCACTTGTCTTTTTTTTATTTTTAGCCAGGCTTTTAAGTACAAAGATAAGTGACACCCGACTGCCTCCAGAAACGGACAGGTGGGCCTCCTTTCAGGAGCATTGAAAGGGCTTACCAAGGAAGGATCGATTCCCTGTCGCCCTCATTTTGCAGACCCCCCTCTGCTGCATGGTCGGAGTCTTCCATTAGCACTTCCCCCTCTGTCCCTGGGGGAAGAATCACCACGTGTCCTTGAAAGCTCTCAGGGATTTTCGAAACCACACATTTCCTCCTTTCTGACCCTTTGGGTAAGGTCTGGTAGATAAGGAAACATGGACTCCAACAGCAGAGAGAGTCTTTCCTTCTTGTTCACACCTGGGTAGTGTGTCTTTGACTTTTGGCCCGAACAAAGCCAAGACATCAAAAGCGGTGTTCACAAAAGAAGATTTGAAGGGTTCCACAGATTCACACAAGCGCATCCAGGAATGTCTCCTTAGGGAAATTCCTGAACCCACTGCCCTACTCACTCCATCCGCTGCATAAGAAATGAGTCTCATGGAGGAGTTGGCCACTGAATTTAAGGTAGAGAGCTGAGAGGAAACTTTCTCTGATACCCCTTCAGCTACTGAACCTTAGAGAGTATCTCCTAGCTCTTTCAGGAGGTCTCTCTGAATTCTGGTAAAATGGGTGAGATAATTCAGCGATCTGAGTGCTGCTGCCACCACCATAGCATCTACTGGGACAACCTTTGTAAGAAAATTCTTATCTGTAGGGGATTTGTTGGGCCTCTGTGGAACACGCTCCACTGAGTCTGGCGACTCCCACACCTTTCAACAAACTAGGTCCATCAATTTGTCAAAAGGCAGAGACACCAAAGTGGTGGAAGGGCGAGACCAATGGCCTTCAGGTATACAGACTCCTCCTCAGAAGGGTTGATGGGCTTCCAGCTGCCTCTCTAGGTATTTCCAGGATTTCTGCGAAGGAGACATCATCAGAGGGTAACTGTGAAGACCCTTCTGACTCATCAAGGTTGGTATTGAATGCGACTGATTCCTCTGGGGAGTCTAAAGCTTCCTCTTGCAAAGTCTCTTACAAGGGACCTCTTCAGAAGGGTATTCTGGAAAGGTTTCAGAAGAGAGGGGTTCACCCAATAGGGCATCCTGATGCCTAGGGTCTCAGCGTCTCTGTGGATGCAGTGATGCTGAGACAAACACCAGTGCCTTTGGGGGAAGAATGTCTGGACCTGAGAGTGGACCTGTTTGTGGAGACAGCTCTCTCCTCATCACTTCAACCCCCCCCCCCCACCCCTGATCTGAGGAAACTCCCACTGCTGGAGAACTAGGCGGCATCCCCAGAACCAAGGGGGTTGGCTCGAAAACAGATATAGGAGCCGAGCTCACCCTCGCTGAAGCCCCGAGAGGCAAGTCTGTATCAGACAACTGTCCTATCCGACTCCCCTCCCTAGACCCAACCAGAGAGTGTCGGCTCCTGGACTCCTTTAATTCAGACGGAACCAAGGACGTTGGAGGAGTAGTTGACCCGAAGATACTGGGATAGGTCTCTGCTCTGACAGTTCCACTATGACCAGTTCTGGATATTCTGGCTCTAAAGTCCGGGATTGGATCAGAGGAGGAATTGCTGATGAAAGGGTAAGCTTGGTCAGTTCTGAAGCCCTCTGGGTTGGATCAGACAACAATTTGGCAAGTGCCGGTGTCTGCAATAGCCTCCACACCACGCGATCCACATCATCATCAGAGAGGCTCCTGGAGGATCTAGTGGAGGGAGCAGGAGATCTAGAAATATGCAGTAAGGGAGATCTTAAGGTTGGAGATACCAGTTCCAATTCTGGGGACCGGCTCCATACTTGAAAACCCAATGGCTCCAAAACTGAAGGAGCCAGGGTAAAAGGTTTCTCAGGCCCGACAGCCCTCGGGTCTGAAGAAGAAACTTTTTGCAACTTTCTTGACTGCTCCGAACGAGCCCCTAAGGAAGATGACTTTTTCCCTGAATTATCAGATTTTGAAGAGGGGGAATGGCCCGACTTTGAAGGACCCTGACCTTCTTCAATAGCTTCTGAAGAAAGGGGTCTTCAATAAGCCTCTCAAAATCAATTTATTCTTAATCTCTAATAGTACCCTATGACTAAAAGAGTGGCATATGGCACAAGAATCCTGAAGGTGTACTGCTCCAAGACAGTATATGCAAAGTGTATGTGTCTCTGTAACTGACATTTTTTGGCTACATTTAACACATTTTTTAAACCCGAGGGTTTACCATTCTTAGACTGCTTAGGCATCACAGTAATTACTAATAACAGGAAAAACTACAGCAAAGTATATATATATATATATATATATATATATATATATATATATATATATACATACATATATACACACACACACACACACACACACACACACACACACACACACACACACACACATATATACTTTTTTTTAAACACATCAACCACAAAGGAAAGAAAAGGCCCTCTAATATAAATGGACAAAAGCAGCCCTCTAATTTAAATGAGCTAGCCTTATTTCTTAAAGAGGGGGGGGAAAAAAAACTACGGACAAAACTCAAGTTTAACAAAGCTCTCGAATTTAAACGAGCTTGTCTATAAATCCAAAGGAAGGAAGCCCTCTAACTAAAATGGGATTAAGAAAATAACTTTTAAGCTGGGATACAGTAAGGGAAAAACGTCTTGAGAAGAAACCACAGCAACAGCAAACACTCAAACTGCCTAACAACGTTAGGTAGAGTATAACAACAATAATAAAGAGATTATCACAAACTATGCAAAAATATGACGATATATGATAAATTAAGGAAATAAGAAAATTCCACTTAGCCAGAGTCAGTAGGAAGCACCTGATCTTGTCTAGCAGCAAACGAGATCTGGGGAGCTTTCCTAGGACATGATGGGATAGGGTTTCAGCCACGAGCTAGTGGAAGACCTCGAGCTTTTATACAAGGCCAAGTCGTAAATGAGGATCGGTTCTGAACCCAACCAGTTAAGAATGAAGGGGAGATAGGACATCACATCAAATGGATGAAAGTTCAACTTGCCAAGCAGTTTATGCATGTAACACAAAAGCTGAAACTAGACATTTAACAAAAAACCTGTTATACATAAAAGGTGGGAATAATAACTTTTTAATACAATGATGTTTTCCGTAATATCTTTAAATGTCAATGGTCTCGCAGATAAATACAAAAAAGAAAGTAGTGAATTATATTTAAAAATGTGGAGTGCAAATAGTTATGCTATGTACAAAAGACACAAGCCGATGAAAAAACACAAAACTGTAAACTGGTTGCAGGAAGGAAGGCACCAAACACAAAACGTAAGAACAAGCAGTTTAATCCAAAATAAAGCGCTTTTTGTCACAGTAAATACTGTGACTTCTTCAGATAAAAACAACATTGAGAGCATGCCCTTAAGTAGTCAGTGAGCAGTAGTTAATTAGTTAGGTAATTATTAATCGGTTCATTTCAGTCTTCTTGACAACAAATTGGAAACTAGTACTCATACAAACTAGTTTCTAAAGACTGCAAAAGTGTCACAAACACATTTAGACACACCCACATTCAAAACTCAAACCCTACAGAAGAAACCATACTAAATGTTCTTATATAAAATAAAATACCTACAAAGGTTTTTGTACTTTATAAGTACCAAATATCTAAAATGACATGGTAAACCCATGTTTGTTCCTACTATTGTTGATTTTTAAGCTCTTATGTACAATTCATACATACTTTACATGAATTCTATACATAAAACCCTATCTAGTAAGGCTTTTAATTTCAGAATACATACAATAGAACATCTTTCATTTAAACCTGGATACTGCCCTGCATTGGTGTTCAACTGCCATATTAATTCTAAACGTTCCAACTCCAGTGAAACTGGACCCCCCATGTTATCGGGTACAATTTGGTCTATTGCCATGAACAAAAACCTGTGATCCATGTATTCGCGGATATGTTTAGCTAGGGCACTGTCTTCGCTCAATTTGCCAATGTGGTATAGATGTTCATATATTCTTTCCCACAATTTCCTATCTGTTTTCCCTATATAGAAAGCGGGACACATTTGCCATTGGGCTAGGTATATGACCCCTTTAGACGGGCAGTTTAATCTAAATCTGGTGGTGTATTAAGTACTTTTGATCTTAAACTTCTGACTCACATCCATATGTTTACAGTACTTATATACCACATTTATACATCCCACATCTACCGACTAGTATTTAGGAGTATGGATTAAAACTAATTCCTGTGTGGCAGCTAAAGATATGTGGGAAGAGACGAAACGAAAGATAATACAAAAACTGAGAAACTGGAAGCTCTATTACATGGATATGGATAGTACGATACAAGTTAAAATGTTTTTAGTCCCTTTATTCTTATACACAGGTCAGGCATATTTTTATCAGCCAAAGGAGAAGTTGTGGACAGCAATTAATAAAGATCTGAAGGATTTTATCTAGAAGGGGAAGACGGAAACAGTCAAGTGGAATACGCAGATTCTTCCAACAGAACAAGGTAGACTGGGATTACCCGATTTGAAGGAGTATTTCAGAGCTACACAGTTAAGGCTCCTATATATAGCACAAACAGAAACCTATAATTCAAGGTGGAAAGCAATGATGATGAAACGAGGGAAGCTCAAGAAACAAGGAGAGACTGGGATTTTGGATGCAGATCTTCAAAAAGAATAACAATAATCATACAGAATATTATATTCATGAAGTAGCAGAAAGTATTTCAAGAACTGAGCAAAAACAGGAATGCCGATAGGGATGACTGCAATTAGGGATACAGACAATAGGGGGCTGGAATTTATTGGAGAAAACTGGCAAAGGAACCAAGGTACTGGGAGGAAATGACTACTGAGGAAAGGGTATTAGAATGGGAAGATGACAAGAATTTTTTTGGACTGCAGATAAGAGACTACATTCCCTATCAAGGATTAGTATCAGAGTATAGGCAAAGAAAAAGAAATGGGGGGTTCTAAATGAAAGACCAGCACTGGTAGAGTGTTTAGTAGAATCTGACATTAAAAATGCAATAACTAGTAGAGCATATAAAATACTGCATAACTATATGACTGAATCAGAAGAGGTTAGAAAGGATTGGGAAGAGAGATTAGATAAGCAATTCACAAAGAAACATTGGTGGGGATAAGGTATGTCTCCTGAATATGCAACAAAATCTAGTTGATTTAGGATTTTTGCTTGGCAATGTTTACATAGACTCCAGAGAATTTTTCTTCAGGTAAACAGCAAATGTTGGAAGTGGGATACGGAAGAAAAACGTAATTGGGAACATATTTTCTGGGAGTGCAATGAGTTGGCAGACTATAACGACTCCTGCAGACTGCTCTGTCAGAGATGCTGTTTACTACGGAAATTATTTTTCTTAGCTATTATACATAATTACAATTGCCTAGACATAGTAAGGCCTTGCCGAGTCTAATTATGGTGCCTGCCAAAAAAGCAATTACTAGAAAATGGAAATCAAAGTCTAAAACAGCTGTACTAGAAGTAGTGAATATAGTAACAGAGATAAAAACACCTGGAATTGGGATCTTTAAAAAGGGTAAGAGCAATTTACATAGGAAAAAAATGGGAACTGTGGGAACAATAAACAGGGGAAGAATGAAGTTTAAAAGAAGGCAGAACTTGAACGAGCTGTATAATATTTGACTTACAATGACTGGGTAGATTATAAATGATGTATAATTGTAACTGGGATTATGTTAATATGTTTGTGATGTAAAATCTTGTAGCTGGCATTATGTCAATATGGTTTGTTTTCATTTATGTAAATGTATGACTGCCTATGTCATATGTCACAAGTAAAGATGTTTCTTTTTCAAAAAAAAGCAGCTGTGCTGGTTCCTATGTAAAGTGAATCAAAACTGTGTCGAGTGAAAGAAAATATAAAACAGAAATCAACAGGAATTCCCTAGTCGTTTAGTTTTATTCTGCTTATTAGAGAGGTGACAAATTGGATGAAAAGCTATTATAGCCACTGCTTTTCAAAGGGAACAGGGCTATACCCAGTAGTCTTGTAACAACCTGATTTTTATATATTACAGTAGAACTAGCTGTGATGTAACATTTTCCGCCAAATATAATAACTCTGAATGAAGTTCGGTAATGCTCCATCATAGTGTGGAGACATCTTCACAATGACTGCCGGAATTACCTTATAAGAAATGGAATGTAACAGTTATGGTATCAATGCAGAGTTGTTCTTTTCATTAAGTGGCTGTTTCCATTACACATCAGTTCCCCATACATATACCACACATACACATAAGCAAGACTTATAAAAACGACAGTCATTCTGTACTGAGATTAAAGGTTAGGCTACTATGATGCATCAACATTTAGGAGAGTAACTGGCAAAAAAAAACACATGTATGTACTGCAGTTTTTGACCAGGTCTCATTGAATTACCGAGGGTGTTACTCTTATTGCTGAGGAGCACTGACTTTAAAGGTGATTACATTTACAGCAGAGTTGCAGCATGGCAAATAACAAAACAAAGTGAGGGTGAGAAGAAGAGTAGTTTACCCAGATGTCCCCCACAGCTACGTAATCAGGTCATTTCTTTAGGACCGTTTTTCTCAGACATAAAAATGTGAAATGATCTATAGATAATCAGATATGCTGCTGATGACAAACTGGGCATTTTTATTTTAATTTAAATTATTTATTACTTTAACTGGGCAGATGAGCTTGTTCAAAGAACCTTTTCAGCTATGGTCCATGCCAATAAAGCAGTAACAGTCTACAAGCACATCAAGCACGTAACAGGAATTGAAGAGCTTACCACACAGTCTAACTTGTAAAGCAGTTATGAAACTCAGAATGGATACTTGTAATGCACATAAAGAGAAGTACAAGAATTGGGAAGGTGGGCTGCTTCAAGGACCATTTTCAACTATGATCCAGGTCAAAAGAGTAGCAATTTACATCAACCACATAAGAAGTGGACAGTTTCAATGCAGGACACAACACATCAATACATTAACATTCTGCATGGCTGAAAGTAGACTGTAGCATAGGTAAGCACAAACCCTGCTAAGTACTATCCATACATAGTATATATAAATATCATCAATAGTGCAATGATCTACATATTTAGTCCAAATAACCTCGAATAACAATTACTTCAAGAAACGATGCCAGATCTCTCCAAAATGGTGTTCAAAAATATCTACAGTATCAAGTAGTGATTTTTCTTTGTTAATAAGATAGTCAAGGCTGATCTGAGAATGATACATTTTATGATTTTTTTTTGCATTATATTAAGGATTCCACCTGGTGATTTCTTTACATGTATTATGGGTGCTTTGTAAGTACATGTTAAAGCAATGTCTGCAGGACTGCCATTTTTAGTAAGTTATTCTTTGTTTTTTGAAATACCAATATTTAACTAAAACTGGCTATTTATAATTATAAAAAAAACTAACAAGCACAAGAATCTGTCTAGTTCCAACCTCACCACCACAAATGTTCAGAAAAAACTAAAAAACAGAGAAATTTCTGCCGACACCCTGACCCCATGTGCAAAATGGGAAAAGGGGTGGAGGATGGATGCTATTTTACTTAGCTGCAGTAAAAATGGAGTAAGAAAAAGAAGGTGGGCTGAAGCTTCCACAAGGGGAAAGTGAAAGTTGGGTCTCCTAAGCATCTGTTAACAAATTTAAGAACCAGGGAGACAGAATGTGGTTCTCCACATATTTGAATGCACACAAAAGCATACTACTCATATTCATTGTGAACTGCCTATTAACAAACTTATATTGTGTGTACTGTAGGTACTTTTACATGCGCTAACATTATTAGTCTCATAGTGCAAGACATAATTTTTCTGTTGCCCTTTTCATCATGCTATTATTTTCTATATTGTGAGGCAACAGGCTGTAGTTGGGGGGGCTGCCAACCACGAGCTGTTAGGAAGTGTGATCTGTAAGGTAGAAGTGTCAATTAGTCCCTATACTTCACCGGCACTATCATTCAATCACTATTGCTTAATATGGGTGTCAATAAACAAACATTTAAGCAGATGGTCTTTTGGGTTTCTAATACCATGATGGGAATGGACCCCATTCTTAAGTCAAAGTACAATTAAAGTTCATGAAATTAGTATTGTTTCAATCTTTGATGTTAGCTAAAAGTGCTCTTCGCACCACCCGCAATGTGCCCAATAATGACTCTTCCTGCAGTTTGTATGGAGTTACATGGATTGGTAACATATCTAAGTACGATTGTAGATTCTTTTTTATAAGACCCATTGCTCCCACCACTATTGAAAATGTCTGGGTATCTTTCTTCCACATTGCTCTTGTTTCTGCCTGCAGATCCTGATATTTTATGACGGTCTCTCTCTGTACGCAAGACACTGTAGTCACTGGGTGTGGCAATTTCAATGCTACTTTTGTCTTCTTTTCAAGGACTACTATATCCGGTTTTCTGGCATCATGGGTGATCCCATATAATATGAACTTCATCATTTTCTATGATGCTTTGTGGCTTATGTTTCCAGTGTTTTTCACCCACTTCAATACCATAATGTTTGCACAATCCCCAGTGCAACAATCTTGCCACATTATTATGCCTTTCAGTATACAGTCCTGCCATTAGTATGTCGCTACCAGCAACGAGGTGTACAGCTGTTTCCAATTCAGTTTTACAAAACCTACATTTGTCCATTTCTCCAACATGTTCAATGGACTTTGTATGCCAACGTGTATGTAACCCACTGTCTTGGGCTGCCAATATTAACCTTTCATCTCTGGGTTTGAATTCGCCTCTCCTTAACCATCCCTGCATTCGTTCCCGATCAACATGAGGGAGGTTTTCTATACTTGCAACTATATTTATGCTTTGTCCACATTTCTTGCCTTCTCATCTGGTCCTTCACCTTGTATGCTTTCTTTTGTTTTTTGGCACATTCAGTTGCTGCCTGATTTTTTATCTACTTCTGGTTTGATTTCCATTTCTGCTTGACGCCGATATGCTTCTGCTAAATTAAGCACAGAAGTCATCATAGATTTATTCTCTTCATGTTTCAAGACTTTCACTACATGTGGGTGTTGCAAGGTCAGCAGATATGTGTAGGGTCCCACAACTTCAGATCTACACATGTAATCAATTTCAAGGAGGCCTATCCCTCCTTCAGAACAGGGAATATATAATCTTGGTATACACTGATTTTTATAAATCATTTGGTGAGCAAGAAGCATCCTTCTTGTTTTCTTATCCAATCTATCCAATATGTTTTGGGGCCAGTCCTTCACGCCAAAACTGTAAGTAAGGACAGGAAAAGCAAATTGGTTTATAGCCTGGATTTTGTTCCTAGATGTCAACACTGTTTTCAGAATTAATTTAAGTCTTCTAAGGTATTATTTACCAAGTTTTATTCGCATTTGTTCATGTTTTATTGTTGATCCTTCATCAATTCCCAAATATTTATACACTCCTCCTTGCTCAAGTTCGTTTATATCACATTCTGGTCTCAAACTGATGTTTTCCTGGTGCTGCAGTTTTACTGCTTTAAAGGTTGCTTTTGCACACTTATCAAGACCAAATTACATTCTTATATCATCTGAAAAAGTTTTGACAACTTGCAGCTGTTTTCAATTCCTCAGCTGATGAGCTATACAGTTTTAAATAATCGACAGAGAAGATGAGAAGTATTTACACTTTGTTGTTTTTTAGGAACCAAATTGTAGCCATGGCCTAAGTTAAGTAAACAGCTTAATGGGTACATTGCAAGGCAGAATAGCAACGGTGACAGAGAGTCACCCTGGAATATCCCCCTTTTCAGTTTTATCCCTGGGATAATAATCTGTCCTTTATCATGGCTAAATTGCAAAGTGGTCTGCCATTGTTTCATGGTCACTGTAATGTAGGTGATCAGTGTAGGGTGTATCTTATACATTTTTAAGCACTCTTTTATCCATAAATGTGGGATACTATCAAATGCTTTTTTGTAGTCAATCCATGCCATGCTTAGATCCTTCTTTTTACAGTTCTCCTCTATGACTTTATTTAACAACAAATAGTCCTTTGTTCCATATGACTTTCTTTTATTGCCTTTTTGTTCTACTGCCATAATTGAGTTTTCTTCTAAATCACTATAAACTCTGTCTGCCTCAATTCCAGTGTAGAGTTTAGACATCGTCAGAAGGCAAGTTACTGGTCTATAATTTTTAGGGTAGCTTGCAGGTTCACTCAAGTAGGAGCACTGTATTTCCTGTTGCTAACCAGTTTGGTGTCTGTTCAGAGTGGGCATATAAATAGTTCTTACTCATGGCTAAATCTTTGGGCAAAGATGTTAATACTTTCAGCCAAAAGTTAGGTACTGCATCTGGGCCTGGGGTTTTCCAATTAGAGGCTTTCCTTAACTTTGTTTCAATCTCTCTGGCTGTTACTTCATCCCATTTCATATCCTGTACCTTTAACCCTCATTCTTTCTTTTACTTCTTCTATCCATTTAGCATCTTTATGTTCCACAGGATCTTCATAGCTACTTCTCCAAAATGATCTACTTCCTCTTTTTTGGCGGTCTTTCAATTCCTTTTACCTTATTTCCCAATTCTCTATAAAACTTTTTTGGGTCATCAATACATTAGATGCATTAGTTATTTTGTACTTTTACTTTTATATTTATCTTCATATTTTCTAGGTTTTTCCACCTGTGCTGAATTTTTTAGTTTATTTGCAATAGTGCATGATATATAGTCTGTTCTAACACTGCTCATTGCTTTTATCACATCTATCTTTCTTAGTATTTTTGTTGATCAGTTCCCTCATCTATAGTCTTCCAACAGTGATACTTCTAGTCTTAGCTACTTTATAGTTTTCTCTATTCTATATTTCCATGATGGTATTCGATTTCTCCCCTTCCTTTCCCTTACTACCATGTGTTCTTATGGTAAAACTTTATCAGTTATTAATTTAGCAGCACAGTAATATGTACTGTTTACTTCAGTTATATCACATGAATCTCTATAGATAGTACTAATTACTGTGTTAATTTGTTTTATCAGACTTCTAACTTTTGGAGTTTTACTGATTTTCTGCAGTCTATTTCTCTCATTGATCTTAATATATCTATCCACATCTATTAAAATCAAGCAACTCTTCTCCAAGTTCATTTTCTTCCAAACTGAGGACACAACCCTTGTTTTCTGCTCCCTGTGGGCATTCTAAAGAAAGTTCTATATCATCTTTCTGTGGCACATTCTCTTCAATTTCATCCTGTGCCATCTGTTACTCTGTCATATGGGAATTCATTGGTCTATCACTCCTTAACATTTCCTGTTCCTTCCCTTGTTGTCTAGCTAAAAGTGAATGTTTATACTGGTTTCTTGTAGAAGGCTCCAAATTATCTTCATATGGCACCTGACCAATTGCTTCTGTTCCACTGGTTCCCCCTTAATTTGGATATCCATTACTCTCTCCTGTTGTGGTGCTTTCTAAATTAGATTTCTACACCGAATCCTTCACTTTGCAGGTACTCCATAACCTCAGTTTCTATTTCTTTAACTTCTCCGTTACTAATCTCCTTTTCCTCTTTGTCTTCTTATTTTTTGTATTGTAAAGTTTTCTGTGTCTGGATTCCTTTGCCTGTATTTCTCTTCAATTATGTTTGGTGCTGCCGTTTTTGTACTGGTTTTGCTTTCTCCTTTGCATAAATATTACACTATATTAAATCTCTTTTTCTTTCCCATGTCCATATTTCTTCTTCAGATGTTTCCTGATCTTCCTGTTTCTCCCTATTTTGGGGACTCACTCTATCCTGCTGTGATGTAACTTGTGTTAGACCTTCTACACCAAATCATTCACTTTGCAGGCACTACCATAACTTCAACTTCTATTTTTTTTTTAATTTCTACTTTACTAATCTTCTTTTCTCCATTTCATCTTTGTGATAATATTTTTTATTGTGAAATTTTCAATATCCGGATGCCTTTGTCTGCATTTCTCTCTGAATATCTTTTGGGCTGCCTTCTTTACATTAATTTGGCTTTCTCCTTTGCATAAATATTGTACTATATCAAATCTATCTGTCTTTCTTTCACATGTCAATGTTTCTTTTTTATACTTTTCAAATATCTCTTGGTTTTGCTGTTTATATTTTCACACTTCCTCAGATGCTTCTTTTTACAAACAGATCAAGGTTTCTTGATCTATATACTTTTTTTACAAATCTGTTGTATTAATGAACACAAATTATCACTTGAAGCCTCTGACAATTTTTCTTGCGGAAGTATTTTTCTTTCCTCTAATTTCTCTCTTAATGGTTTTGTATATCTTGTATCTGGAAATTCTGGGCTTTTTGCATAGCAATAACAATACACAATTTCTTTCTTATCCTCAATAGTCCACTTTATTGTCTTTATGGCTCTCTGGCCTATCAGTTTTTGTGATTTTTCTGACTACTACATTCCTTCTACAACAGGGGGGGCCATCCTCCCCTCTGGGCCTGGCGCCACTGTAGTACTGTTTCCTTGTTTTGAGGATTCTACACGGTCATCTTTTCTGGTCCTGGCACCAGTGTGCCTACCAGGATTGGGCACTTTTTTATCCTGGGTCTTGTGCACCCAGTTATCTTTTTTTGCTTTTGACTTACTTCTACCCATGATATATGCTACATAAATAGTCTATATATCAGTGTCACCTTGGTGAGATTTTGTGAAAACAGCGTCCACCTCATGAAGGTACTCGCCAAGAATTGAGGATGAATTCAGTTTCAGCACTACTACTCTCCTTTTCTTGCTGACTTTTCACCTCTCCATTTGGAGAGTGGCTTAAATGATTTCAAAGACTGCAGTAGGTCTGTTTATGTGTTAGGAACTGTAGCAAGGAACTAGTATAAAGTTCTTTGCTTGAGTTTCTGAAGGAAAGACAAAAAAAGTTACTACACAGATGCATAGTAGCTCTGAGTTATAAAACAACCTGTTTGTTCTTCCAGCTTCTTTCGAAATGGTGCTCGCTGGGGGAATGGTCAAGTGGCTAGCTGCCTCAGTTATAGCTCTGTGCAGCAAGTACAGTAAGGGTGCCAAGAACAACAACAAAAATTCTGAAATGTCCTTCATAGCAGTTAACATCCCATGGCTTCTGGTGGCTTCTGAACCACTGGCCTAATTCAATAACTTCCTTCAGAAAAAAAAAACAGATGTCTAGAGAAACAGTCAGCATCTCCAGCAAATAGTTTGGCTACCTTTTAAAGGGTATAATAGAGGAATATACAAGATAATATTGTTGCATTTATAACTAGTAGTAAATTAGATCAAATTATGTTAGAATGTTCATAACTATGTATATCAAGTCACATCTAGTGGTAAAATGTTGAAAGTACCTTGTGTGTGTTCTGTAACAAACATATCAGCTGATAATGACACTTTTGTCACATAAATGTTATTTTTCTGGTGTACTTTTCATCATCCTGACATTCAGCATGGCATAGTAATATATGTGCACCACAACTAAGATCCAATTCTGCTAAAGGTACCTCAGTATTAAAATGGTAGGGAACCACGGTCTTGGATTCCACTATACCCACATAACCATAACTAATGCTTCTTTTTCAACTTTCTACATAGCATTTTGTCAGCTATAAGGCAACCTACTGTTGCCAACTGACACTCTATGCTGAAATTTTCTTCCTAGTTTCCTCTGCTATAATTCTTGACAATATACAGCATCTTTTCTTCACCATGATCATTAAACCCTTTCATTTGACTTATACCTTCATACTCAGTATTGTGCTAGAACAATGCAACAGTCAAACATCAATCATTCTACTACTAAACTTACCAAAAATTATCTTCTGTTTGCTTTTCCTGTCCTGTGGTCCCAAAGTAATTCAGCCCAAAAAGCACACATTTCAGCCATACGCAATCGTTCAGATTCACAAATCTTCATCTTGTTTTTTTTTTTATATCATGTGAATCCAACCATGTCCATATTGCTTCTACCAGAATTACAAAGTCTAATTACTTAAAAAACACCCACTTTACCTTATTGTTTTGTAGAAGGCTAATAATAATTAAAATATTCATTAAACATCATGCATCATCCTATCACTGTCTAAAATATAAAGCAATTCAACAGAATTGGAATTAGAAATTACAAAGTGCAAGCACACTTAGCCAATGAGTTGTTACTGTCAACTGTCCCAGTTAAATCGCATTTACTTTCATAATCCATACAGTGCCATTCCCAGGACAGGAGCAATATGGGTTATGTCTTGCCAATGATAAAACAGCTGCCCAACTTCCAAAGCTTCAGAGCACCTTCCAAGCACCCAAACTGTCTGGCAGCTCCAGCTGAGCGGACTAAAAAACAAGTTTGGGCACCATGCCCTTCAGAGGTTTCCTGCCAACAGAAAAAGCAAGGCTGAGCCCTGAAAGGACAATGCTAGTAAGAACACAAAATAAATAACTACAGTCTGCGGTGGGAGTGACAGATGCGTTTAAGGTGGAGGTGGGATTACATCAAGGATCAGCTCTGAGCCCTTTCTTATTTGCAATGGTGATGGACAGGTTGACATACGAGATCAGACAGGCATCCCCATGGACTATGATGTTTGCAGATGACATTGTGATCTGTAGTGAGAGTAGGGAACAGGTGGAGCAGACCCTGGAGATGTGGAGATATGCTCTAGAGAGAAGAGGAATGAAGGGCAGCAGGAATGTCTATGTTTGAGAGGGAGGATAGAGGAATGGTGAGGATGCAGGGAGTAGACGTGTCGAAGGTGGATGAGTTTAAATACTTGGGATCAATGGTTCAGAGTAATGGAGAGTGTGGAAGAGAGGTGAAGAAGAGAGTACAGGCAGGATAGAGTGGGTGGAGAAGAGTGTCAGTAGTGATTTGTGACAGACGAGTACCAGTAAGAGTGAAAGGGAAGGTCTACAAGAGGGTAGTGAGACCAGCTATGCTATATGGGTTGAAGACAGTGGTATTGACAAAAAGGCAGGAGTCAGAGCTGGATGTGGCAGAGTTAAAGATGTTAAGATTTGCACTGGGTGTGACGAGGGTAGACAGGATTAGGAATAAGTATATTAGAAGGTCAGCCCAGGTTGGAAGGTTTGGAGACAAAGCCAGAGAGGCAAGATTACATTGGTTTGGACATGTGCTGAGGAGGGATGCAGAGTATATTGGGAAAAAGATGCTAAGGATGAAGCTGCCAGGTAACAGGAAAAGAGGAAGGCCTAAGATAAGATTTGTGGATGTGGTGAGAGAGGACATGCAGGTGGTTGGTGTGACACAGCAAGATGCAGAGGATAGGAAGAAATGGAAACAGATGATCCGCTGTGGCGACCCTTAACAGGAGCAGCCGAAAGAAGAAAATGACACTCTGGTATAAACACCACACCAAAAACAAGGGGGTGGATTTGAGGGAGCGGCTACTGCATCAGTGATCTTTTGAACATCTCCTGTTAAGGTAAGTTTACTTACACAACTATACTGCGTTTGTCATACTGATCAATGCTACAGTAGCCTTAGCTGAACTGGTAGATTACCCTAGCTTGCTAATTTGAAAGGTGGGAGGAAGAAAAGCTCCTGGAGAATGTCCAAAGTCTAATCTAATCCTAGAGAAGGAATCAAGCTTATAGTGTAAAAGTACAGTATGTACACAGGACCAAGTAGCAGCTTCTACAATACATCTAGAATACAACCATTTCCAAGAAGCCATAGATGAAGTCAAGGCCCTGGCAGAGTATGCCTTGACCTGCTTGAAACAGTTTTGTTGTGGTGAGTGTACCTATAATAGCCTTAAACAACCACTGGTTGTCCCTCCTTCTTACCTTCACAAGAAATGAAAAGTTGATCAGAAGATAGAACAGCTGTGTAAAATCTTACCATAACCATAGATGTCCTCTTCTATATGCTGCAGTATTCATAACATGAGGGAGTCCACCTCTGGCTGACTTGTACATCCGGCCAGTATACCAAAGTCTATATGCTACTGCAAGGTACGTGCAACATCACACATCACTCAGTGTACTTTGGCCATAGAGACATCAGGTATAAAGTGGACATCAGCATGTACCTAACTCTGAACTGAATGCAGCAAAGCACCAGCCTGATAAAAAAAAATGTGAGCCCCAGGTAACCTGGGATCAGGCAAGCATCAGAGGAAGGCAGGGAGGGAAGCAATAATGCAGCATATAGAAGAGAAGGACATCTATGGTTATGGTAAGATTTTACACAACTATTCCATGTCCTTCTATACATATGCTGCAGTATTCATAACATGAGGGAGAATGCCAAAGCTCATGCAGAGGAGGAAACATTTTCCACGAAGCCATGGAGAATAGCTCTGCCAAACCCCGCTCTGGACTTAGAAATAACATCCAATTTGTAGTGCTTGGTGAAGGTATGAAGAGTGGACCAGGTAGCTGCTTCCAGGATGCAAGCCGTATCCAGTCCTTTAAAGAAAGCCGCAGAAGAAGATGCAGTCCAAGTAGAGTGTGCCCTTAAAGGGAAAAACAGATCCTTATCATTGGCCGAGTAGCAGAATGAAATGGCTTTAGAGAGCCAAGAAGAAACAGTTTGCTTGGAAACAGGTTGGCCCTGGGCCCTTGGGTGATAGGAGACAAACAATCTGTCAGACTTACGGATGGGCTTGGTTTTGCACAAATAGTATCCGAGTGGTCTGTGAACATCCAAGGTGTGAAGAATCCTCTCACTGAAGGACTGGGAAAAAGGGAAGAAGGTAGGGAGACTGATGGCCTGTTTCAGGGATAACTCATTTACCACCTTGGGCATGAAGGATGGGTTATTCGAAGAGAAACCCTGTCCCTATGAAAGACAGTGAAGGGAGAAGAGGCCAATAAGGCTTGCAGCTCGGAAACCCTTCTGGCAGAGGTAGCAGCCACTAGGAGAACCATTTTCCATGTGCAGTGCTGCAAGGAGGATGACACTGCCAGCTCGAAGGGAGCTTGGGTACGTTTTTCCAGGACAAAATTGAGACACCAAGGAGTGGACACTGGTTTTCTTGGTGGTCTAACGTGAAGGACACCTTTTAGGAACAGCTTCAGTTACAACCTGGAAGCAAAAGGAGGAGTCATAGGTAAGCATGCTGAAATGGCAAACAGATGTGCCTTGACAGAGGAATATGACAAGCCACTTTCATTAATTCACACAAATAAGACAAAACCACAGGCATCTCTACAGACAGTGGTTGCAAATTTTTTTCTAAGACACCAGAAGGAAAACCTCTTCCATTTGGAGACATAGGATTTCCTAGTAGTGGGTTTTCTTGCCTCCTACAGAACTTGCAGAACATCCTCAATGCAAAGGTGTCTGAAGGGAATCAAAGCCATATCACCCACAGAGTGAAGTTTAGGGTCGACATCTGTGAGTGTACTACAGTTCCCTTGTCCTGTGTCAGTAAGTCCATCCTGAGGGATAACTTGTGATGATTGCCCTTGGCCAAGTGTAGAAGAAGGGGGAACCAATGCTGTCTTGGCCAAAAGGGGGTCACTAGCAAGATTTTCGGTTGTTCACGCTGAATTTTCAGCAGAACCTTCTGAATGTGTGGGAAGGGGGGGGGAATGCATACAGAAACATCCCCTTCCACGGAAACAACAGAGTGCCCACCTTCCATGCACCAGGATATGGAATCCTGGCACAATACTCGAGAATTTGTCTGTTCATGGAGGAGGCAAAAAGATCTATCAGAGGAATACCCCATCGATGGACAAGGTCCAGGAACACATCCCTGTTCAACATCCACTCGTGGGATTGAGTCATGGAACTGCTTAGAGTCTCTGCATCACATTCTGAGCTGAAGGAATGTAAACAGCCTGGAGTGACACCTGATTCTGCTGGGCTATCTCCCAGGCATATGCCAGTCTGCAGAGGATACAGGACTTTGTCCCTCCCTGCTTGTTGATGTACCAGAGGACTGTGGTATTGTCTGTGAACCACCTTAGAACCCCATTGAATCCTGGATTTGAAAATTTTGAGGGCAAGAATCAAAGCTCTCATTTCCTTTATGTCTATATGTTCTTCAGACTGAGGAGGGGACCACACATCCCTGACCTTCCAGTTTCCTAGAGCTGCACACCATCCTGTGTCTGATGCATCCTTGTATAAATCCTAGGTGGGTGGAAGTGGTTGAAGAGGCAGGCCTGGATTTCTGGTGAACTGGAAAATCCACCACTCAAACTCCTTTGTTTAACAGGATAGGAGGGGGGACAACAAATTCCAGGGGGTGAGAGTGTTGCTTCCAAACTGTTCTCTGGAACCACTGAAATTTCCGCACGTGTAGCCTGGCAAAGGGAAACATTGGAATAGTTGAGGCCATGAACCCCAGGAGGCACAGGAACTCTCTTGCAGTCAGGGACTGAAGTGGTATTAGGGCCTGGAACTATGAGGTGAGAGACGAGATCTTTTCTAGGGGTAAGCAAGCTATCATTATGCTTGTCAGGATCCTGCACCCCAGGAAGACATGATCCTTTGAGGAGGTCATGGAAGACTTTTGGAGGTTAAAGTTAAACCCTAGCCCTCTCAGAAGGGACATTGTGTAGGAAAGGTTGTCCAGGAGTATTTCTGTTGATGTGGCCTGGAGGAGCAGATCATCCAATTATGGAAATATCTGTATGCCCTGCAGTCTGCAGTGGGCTATAGCAGGGGCTAAACATTTTGTGAATATCCTCAGTGCTGTAGATAGACCAAAGGGCTAAGCACAGAACTGAAAATGAGAGGAAGCCACAGATAAGCAAAGGAATCTCCTGAACCATTGGTGAATGGGAATGTGAAGGTAAGCATCTTTTATGTCCAGTGACACCATGAAGGCCTGGGCAAGGATCAGAGTGAGAAGTGTAGAAAGGGTCAACATGCGAAAGATGGGAACTTTCAGAGAGGTGTCTAAACAGGACATGTCTAAGATGGGCCACCAACAGCATCTTTTCTTGGGACCAGAAACATCCTGAAGTAAAATTCTTTCCCCCTTTGATTGGGTGGCACCGACTGGATAGTACCATAAGAAAGGAGAGAGGAGAGGACTAGCAGAAAGAATGCCATTTGGTCCTGAGGGAGTTGTGGGATTCCCCTGAAGTTAGGATGGGAGTCGCACACCATGAAGTAACCTTGTTTGAAGATGGAAAGGACCCAAGAGTCCTAGGTTACCTGTTTGCAAGCTGGTAGAGAAGGAGAGAGAAGTGAAGGGGGGATAAAAGGGTCTGGGGCCTGGTAGTCACAGGCTATAAGTTTGACCTGAAAATGCTGTTTCTGAGAGGGTGTGGAAGAAGCAGACTTAGAAGGAGCTCATCTCCTAGCATCCCTTTTACCTTTTGGTGGGAGAGATTTAGTTGCCTTCCTAACAAAGGTGGCTCTGGCTGGGTAGTTTCTCTGGAAGCGGGGGAGAGGAGAGACAAATGTGTTTTAAATTCTGGAGTTCCTTCCCCTTTTCCTGAAGAGTTTTAAATAGCTCTGCAGCTGCAGTGCCAATTAAGGCCTTGTTCTCCAGGGGGACATCCATGAGCTTAGCTTTGATATCATCCGGTAAGGGTTGTAATCTAATCCATGAATACCTTCTCAGGACAGACCCCATAGCTGTAGCCCTAGCCAAGGTCTCCATTGCATCACAACTGCATTTGATGGAGTGCCTAGTAACCTGAGAGCAGGCATTAAGTATACTGGAAAGCTTGGCCTTGTTAGGAGACTCTGGAAGTTCTGGCAGGAGTTTCACTGCATTCACCATAACAGCCAGGGAATTTGGCCATGCGAGTCTGATAATTCATTGCTCTAAAGGCCAAGGTTGCAGAAGTATACACTTTTTTCCCCAGCCTCTCCATAACCTTGCTTTCTTTATCACAGGGAAGCAGAGAGGTGGAGGGTAAAGGGTTTGGAAGTTTTATCTGCTGCCACTGATATAGTAGGTGGGTCAGCCGAGGGGACCTGATAAAGGAACTTGGCATCCTCGGGCACCTTATAAAATCTGTAAAGGCAACAGAGGGCTGGAGGTTGGGAATCTGGACTCTTGGAAGCTGCAGTGAAGGCATCCAAGAAGGATGGTAGGACTGGAGGGATGGCTGAAGGATTAGGGGATTCCATCTGTAGGAGGTCGTAGTACCTCTTTTGAATGTAAGAAACCTGGCAGCAATCGCACTTAAGTCCTTCGTTTTCAAAATGGTCTCTCCAAAGGAAATATCCCCCCCCCCCCAGGGGAATCCGTACCATTAGATTCCTCCTCTGGGGAGGCATAACACAGACAAGAAACAATCTAAGTAGAATAGGCAAGAGATTCATCCTCTGATGAATCTTCCTCTTCAGAAGAGACATACTCTGCAAGTCGCTTCAAAGGGGTAGAAGGAGAAAGAACTTGTGCTGGAAAAGAGGGACCTGACGCCTGGCGTACAGCCATGAAGGCATTAAAGAGGCCTTATGTAAAGGCCTGCCAGTCAGGAGCCTGATCAGAGGCCTGGTCCTGAGGAGCAGAGGAAACGTTTAGTTTTTTTGTTTCTTCTTCTTTGGGGTCTCAGGAGCCAGACGATAAAAGGAAGAAGGGCTTGATGTCGGGCGGCATTCCACAACGCCCGTTAAGAACATACTCATGAACCACAATCTACGTCACACCTCATGGGCCTTCAGAGATAACCACCTGTGGTCCCTTCCCAGTCACTTGAACCAGACGCCTGCGAATCCCTGTGGAACGTGCCTACAGATTCTTTGACGGCTTCCTCCAAGGTACCAGTCAAAGGCATCTCTGCAGATTCCAAAGTGGCCTCCGGGTCTTCATCAGCCTTGGGAGGGATGCACAGAGTAGAGGGAGCAGCTGTAGGATCAGGCTGAGGCTTCTTGACCTTCTTGAGCTGCGGCTCTTCTGAAGAGCCTGACGACAGATCCATGTCTCAAACTAAGTGCTTACAGTGCTGATTCTCTAAATATAACCTAAGGGATGCTAAGCATCTACAGTGAGTTTTAGGAACAAAGTTCTTACAGATATTGCAGGATGTGTGATCGTGGTCTAGGGCCTAAACAAAATAAGCAAAGTTCTTGGGAGTCTTTATGTGGAATCTGCCTTCCTAGCTGACATGTACTCACAAGAAAAAAAAAAAAAGTAGCCAAAAGGAAAGAAAACCCCCCTACGGGATAATTATCTGAAGCACAAAAGTGAGTTCTCTGGCAAGCAGCGACCAGAGCTGGCAGTTCGACAGGCGGCAGAAAAGTTCTAGGGTAGGTACGTGCTAAAATCCACTTTATACCTGACGTCTCTTTATGGCTGACGTACGCTGAGTGATGTGTGACGTCGCATATACCTTGCAGTAGCATCTAGACTTTGGTACACTGGCCGGACTCAAAAGTCAGCCAGAGGCAGACTCCCTCATTTTATGAATACTGCAGCATACAAACAGAAGAACAACTGAAAGATTAAGTTCTGTCAATATAGTACCAGAGTTGTATGTGAACATTCAAGGTATGGAGTACCTGTTATCCCTCGTTTTTGGGTTCAGGAAAGAAAATGGGGAGATGAATAGTTTCACTTAAAATAAACTTGAATGCCACTTTAGGCATAAAAGAAGAATTGTCCAAACCTAGCAAATCTGCTGGGCATTGTCTATACTTATACCATGTTGCTAAGGCCTGGAACTCTTTACCTGTGTCCATCATGTCAATATCCTTCCCATCACCCTTCAATACAATTCTGAAATACTTCCTAGCCAAAAGCTGGCTCTGTTCTTGCTCAACACCTGGGCAAACTATATCCTTAACAAATACCTATTCATACTTTACACCTCCTTACTCTTTCCCTTCTTCACTCATTGCCTTACTTCTATCAATTTCTCTCCCATGACGTTCTCTCTACAAATATACCATAAGCCTGCTCTTCTCTCAGTTCATATCGCATTTACTGTTTGTATTATACTAACTTACCTTCAATTTCTCTACAAACTGGCTAAAATTTCTCTAAATATTAAATCATTGTCATATAACTTATATATATGCTTAACCAATGTTTTCATATTATGTCTAATTTGGTAGAATTAACTGTGGTGGTGGTGCTGCGGTAGCGTTGTCGCCTCATAGCAAGATGTTGTCCCGTTCGATTCTCAGCTAGAGTGTCTTCTGTGTGGAGGCATACGTGAATGGGACGTGCCTTCGTTGAAGGTTGTGCGTCAGGGCTGGTAACCCAGTACATAAAAATCCACTACCAATCATTAGTGGACCGGAGTTCCGCTGTGGCGACCCCTAACCGGGAAAAGCCAAAAGACACAAACAAACTTATCTGTAGATTTTCTGGATTATTCTTAAAGCAATTGTAAAATTATTGTTCTTAAAATGCTCTGTAATACTTTGGCACTTTTCTCTCCAGGCCTCAGCTGAAAATGTGCTCCTACACAGTAGGACTTTCCCAGTAATCAAATGTCAGTAAATAACAGTTCTCAAAGAAATCCTGTCCCTGTGGAAAATAAAATAAAGTTGACTCACCTAAGAGATTGCAACTCAGATACTCTTCTCACAGAGGTCAGAACAATCAGTAAAACTGTTTTCAATGTTAAGAACCTCAAACTCAGCTAGGTTAGCTGGTTCAAATGGAGCAAGTGTTAGCTTCTCTAAACACAAAATAAAGATACCAAGCAGGGGCCACAAGTTTTCTTGGAGGCCTCTTATGCAAAGCCCCTTTCAACAACATTTTGACATGAGAATGCATTGACAAGGGGGAACCATGGAGACACATGCCAAAATAAATAACAAGTGAACCTTGAAAGATGAGTAAGAAAGGCCATAGAATAGTAACTCACACAAATATTGTAAAACCAGAGAACAACTAGCCCTGAACGGGTGCTGGTTATGTTGTTGGCACTAGCTAGAAAACCACTTCCATTTGCTAATATATGATTTTCTAGTAGCAGGCTTTCTTGCCTCCATTAATATCTGATGCACCTCCTTAGTAAACAAGTGCCTAAAGGGAATTAAGATCCTATGATCCAGGCAGTCAACTGAAGTTGATTGCAGTTGGTGTGTAACAAATACCCCTGTTCTTGTGTGAGTAGATACACTCTGTTTGGAAGCTTGTGGTAATTGCCTCTAGCCATTTCCAAAAGAAGGAAAAACCACAACTAGCTGCACCAAATGGGAATCACCACAATTATCTTAGGGATTCCTTCCAAATCTTCATAAGTACTCTGAATATTAGTGGAAAGGGTGGAAGGGCATAAAGGCACATTCCTGCCAAAGGAAAATAAAACACTTCTGTCTTTCAGTCTTTCTTGAATGGAGTCCTGGAGCAGAATCTTGCCAGCTGATTGTTCAGAGGGGATGCAATCAAGCTTACTAGAGGAACTCTTCACAGATGGATCAAATCTTGGAAGTCACCTGTTCTGGGTTTCCATTCCTGAGGGTCGGGCCCTTGTCCTGATCAGCTTGCCACACAATTATGCTCTGACCGAATGTAGGATACCTATAGAGTGAGATTATGCTGTGACGCTATATCCCAAGCTATCACAGCTAGTCTGCAGAGAGGGTAAAACCTGGATACCCCTTGTTTGTTGCTATACCATATAACTGTGGTATTCTCTTAACCACTTGATGAGGTCCCGGGGACCAAAAAATGATTCAGACAGTTGAATGCCTTGATCAAAGAAACATCTCTTTTCTATTTATGTGCTTGCATCTGACCTTGGTGCCTGACGCAGCTTGCACTTTTATCCCTCCTGCAACTGCTTCCCAAAGGCAAGAGGCATCTGTGGTGAATGATCACTGTGGAACAGGGAGGGAGACCTGGATTTAGAGAGGTCTGTCCTCTCCACTACAATTTCCCTGTTGACAAAACCCCAGCACTGGGATTTGGAAGAACAAAGCATTTTGGTACTGAGACTAGAGAGATTCCAGATACCACTGTATCTTTCTCATGTGGAGTCTTGCCAGGGGTATAATGAGAATCTTTGAAGCCACTAGACCAAAACACCTGAGATATTCCCTCGCAGTGACTGAAGTCTGAGTGGAAAACACTATAGATAAATATAGATATACATCTATTTTTTTCCTGTGGAAGAAAAGCTCTTTGAACTGTGGTGTCTAGTTGAAATCTCAGAAACAATCCTGTGAGGAGTCAAGAAAGACTTTTAAATGTTTTCTTGGAATTCCAGCTTGTGCAAGACATATTGCACCCAAGAAAGTGATTCCTAACACTATGAAAGACTCTGCAAAGATAAACAAGCTGTCTACATATGGAAAAATGTAGATACCATGCAGCCTGCAATAGGCTATAACATGGGCTAGAGACTTGGCGAATAGTCTTGGTGCAGTGGACAGTGCAAAGGGTAAGGTGGAAAACTGGTAATGTGATCCTGGCACACAAAACCTTAAGAAATGCCTGAAGTCTGGATAAATAGGAATATGATGATAGGAAAAAGATGACAAGCAACTTTTAAATCTAGTGTTACAAGGAAACTCAAATGAGATAGAAGAGGTAACAGGTTGTGAAATGACAGTATTTTGATTTTGGGCACTATCACAAACAGGTTTAGCAAAGAAAGATTCAGAGCTGGTCTCCAAGCATTTTCTTTCTTTGGAGCTAAAAATATCCCGGAATAAAACTCCTTTCCCATCTGTGAAGAGGGAACTGGTTCTATCATTTACTGGCACAGCACGTGATGAAGGACTGGAGGAAACCAAAGAATCTGGTCTGCAGAATGAGGAATTACCCCTGGAAAGGAGGAATATCCTCCCACTGACATCTGTAAACATGATGAATGATCTTCAGAACCCATTGCCTGAAACTGTTACCAAATAGAAAGGTGGAGATTCAGATTTTCTGGAAGAAAAAAAGGGACTACCAGGGTGAGGGGGAAGGAGGGAACAAAGTCTCTTAATTAGTCATTCTGACGTATTGAACTGTCCTTGGTTTTGGGAGCTTCCAGAATTCTTCTTGGAATTTCCCTTGTCATTTCTTCTTAAAACGTCTGTTTACCTGTATTTTGTTGAGTCTGTTTATTTTTCTTCTTACCAAAAGTGGATAAGGAGAATACCTCGGAAAACTTGAAAAAGGAAAGCTGAAACATTTTTAGAGATTTTCTGTATCAGCTTACCCCTTTCATAACACTTTTTATCACCTCAGCAGCAGAGGGGCCAAAAACTAAATCTCTATCCAAAGGATAATTTAAAATCTCACTTTTAAAATTATCTGGGAGGTAATGAGAATGCAGCCATCCAAACCTCCTCAAAACAGTACCAGTGGCCATAACCCTGGAAGTAGTACCAACAGAGTCATGCACAGCTGAATACAATAAATAGTAACTTGAACAACAGAAGATATTAAAATTAACAGATTTTTCCTCACAAGAAGAAACTGTAGGTAAAATATTCCTAATAATTTCACAATTAGTTAGAACAAACTTTTACATAATATACCTCACAATATAACATTCTGATAATATGCCTGACAATATAACACTCTGAGAATCAAAGGTACATATGCATACACTTTCCCCCCATTTTTATCAATAATCTTCATAGCCTTATCAGAAAGTGTAAAATTGGAACTCACCAAGTGTTTAGCAACACAGGGATAAACTAAAACTATAGCTGGGTCAGGTTTTGGTAGAGCATATAAAAACTTAGGATGATTTATCTGCCTTTTTAGGGGTAGTTGTCTGATTGTCTGGAAAATTGTAGGCAATAACACAAACATCCTCCAAAGCTGACAGAAGTGGAGAAATGGGTGCAGGTTCTAGAAATTCCTTCTCTAACATCTTTTAGTATTTTCTGATGGACTGAAAAAACTCAAAGTGGTTTCCCACTGAAAACAATGGCACATTCTAAAAACAGTCACAGAGAAAGAGAAAATCTCACAGGGAGAGTCAGAAACTGAGCTTTCCTCTGAGTCTGAATCAGAAATCTGAGAAATAAACTTTGCATCTGTCCCTTCATCCTTCTGTCCAGATTGAGAATTATGAATTTCTTTGGGAAAGCAGGTATCCTTTTCTTTTACCAAAAAATAATGTCCAAGAAGAATAGCTTGAATAGACTGAGCTAGACCCAGAAAACTCGTCCTAAGCGAAATCTGCGGAGGACTATATACATGCTTAGTTTTCCATTTCTTTTTGGCAGGAAAAAAATGGGACCAAAAGTGTTATTAATGGCAACAGCAGCTTCCCCAGGGATGGGCACACAATTCTAACAAAACAGGAAAGCCTTCCGTGTTCCCTCTCCCAGGACTGAGAAGAGTGGCTCTCCCTTGTTCACTGAGGAGATGTCCAACAGACATGTCTAACTCCCTTGTCCATAGTGGCTGTAGGTGCTACAGCAAATGGCTCTGGGGTAAAAGATGTGTGGTCTTTGGTACAACTAACAGCCACACCAGAGTCATCCACCTGCAGTTCAAGCAAACTGCTAGCTTGCTGTGATGGCAAAAGGCTATTTGCTTAACTTTTTTTTTTGTGACTGGAAGATGGACTGAACATGGGACTGATAGATTGTTCCATAGCCACGGCAAAAATAGTGCCTCTTTCCTGGGAAAACAAACAGTAAATGCCGGTGAAAACAAAGTCTTTAAAAGTAACTTTTTTCAAAAACAAATACAGTAAAAACTACTTCAAAACATTTTCCCAGCCTCACAAGTTATTTTCAACAATTTTTAAACTGACGGGAAAAATAACACTCGAGTTTAAAAGTTCAGTATAGCCTCATGCCAGTCCATTAAAACCCAAACTCCTAAATTATAAAATTATTTAATTATTAAAATAACTGAAGATGAAAGTATAAATAATAAACAAAAATACTGAATGAAAGTTTTTTTCCCCAAAAGGAACTTATCTGCCCAGCAAAAGAACAGCACAAGCTGTCAATCCTCAAAAGCCTCAAAGAAGCATAGTCTTTGACAACAGTAAAGCCCAGGGCTTGGTGCCCAAACATTTGCTTTAGTCAGCTCTGCTTGAGCTGCAAGACATTTGGGTACATGGAAGGTGCCATGAAGTTTTGGAAGCTGTCTGGCTATTTCCTTGACAGGATATAACCCATATAGCTATGGGTACCGCAGCAATGATCAATATAACGAACATCTTTAAATCAGCTTGAGGGGCAAATTCAAAAGGTGACATGATCAACTTTTATTTTATTTATTTATTTTATTTTACATTCGTTGACCAGGAGTGTCCGGCTGAGTTATTGCCCTTTTTCAGTGGAGGCCCGGCCGGGGAGAAAAGCTCCAAAGATATACAATCCAATAAAAATAGCAATACAGATACATTTCAATAAAAATAGCAATAGAGAATTTTGTTAGTTAAAATACATAAGCTACATACATGTATATTGTTGACAGATAAAACAGTACTATAAACAATAGGAGAGAGTGTTAAAAAAGTAGAATAAATTGTATGTTTTGGTTTAAAGAGAGAGTTTAGTAAATATAAGGTTTTGTATGCAGAGTAGCAGAAACTTAAAAGGTTACATAAGAATTTCAGGGAGCAGAGTATAGAAGAAGCTTTGGAGGTTGAATAGAATGAACTAGTTAATGGTAAGTTTTAGTAAGTTAGTTTGACTGTGCTATAAAATGTAGGTAATAATCAGGCAGGCTGAGTACAATGGCAGAACCAGTGTTTTTTTTAAGTGGTCTTTGGTTGCTAGCTTAAATTGTTTGGGGCGAGTCAGGGACCTTATTTCTAGTGGGAGTTTGCTCCATGCAATAGAGGGATGGTTGCACCCTGTGTTGGATATGGGTTTGTGGATTTTTAGTAAGTCTTGGGCTGAACTTTGGAGAAGTCTGGTAGGGGAGTAGTGACAGATGAGAGAAGACATACTTGGGAAGAAATTAGACTGATATAGGATGAAGTGTATGATTTGGAGCTGAGACTGTATGAACAGGTGAGGTAGTTCGGGCCAGTTCAGGTATTTTATGGAGAGACGGTGGTTAGATTTATATGTTTGTTGAGCTGCAAATCTAGCTATTTTGTGGTTGGTTGATTCTAAGTTGGTAAGTAGGGAAGATTTGTGAGTATTTGGGAAAAAGAAGTTATCTACTTATCATAACATTCCATATGAGTTGTTCTTCTCGCCTTCATTCTGACTGATGGGTTCAGAGCCAATCCTCGGCTCCAAGTCAGCCAAATTGCAAAGCTTGAGGTCGAAACCCTATCCCACAATGCAACTCTAACTTCCCCAGATCTTGTTTGCTGCCAACTAGCGTTAAACCTACCCCATATTTCAAGGAAATCATAGAGATAACTAGTGAGAGGAAACTCCTTAGGAGAATCAAAACCAACATATAGCCTCTCGAACTTCTAGACATTGGATGGGGGTACGTGGGGGGGGGGGTTGTACGAATGAAGGCGAGAACAACAACTCACATGGAACATTATGGTAAGTATATAACATCTTTATGTGAAGTTGTTCAATCTTGCCTTCATTCTGATTGATGGGTAGGGTCTCCAGCACCAGAAACTTGGGTGGCTCACGGGAGTACCTGTCTAAGGACAGCAAACCCAAATGAAGCTCTGCCCCTAGAGGCCTTATCTACCTTGTAGTGAGATATGAAGGTATGTGGCTCTGACCATGTGGCAGCTGCACAAATAGAATCAATGAGTAGTCTGGCCAAGCGGCTATGGAAGTAGAAACAGCTCTGGTTGAATGAGCTTTGACTTTATCATGTAAAGGAAGGTCTGCCTCATTGTAAATAAAGGCTATGCAATCAGAAAGCCATTTAGATAACGTAGATTTAGATACCGGTGCACCTTTCTTGGACTCTGAGAAGGAGACAAATAACTGATCAGCTCTTCTATGGTCTTTTGTCCTGCCCAAATAGAAACAAAGTTGTCTATGGACATCAAGTTTGTGAAGCATATATTCCAACTGATTAGAGTGATTGGGAAAGAAAACAGGTAATTCAATTGCCTGGTTTAGGGTGAATTCAGAAAAAAATTTGGGGTAAAAACGAAGGATTCATCCTGAGAGAAACCCTGTCTTTGTGGAATATCAGATATGGATGCTTAACTGAAAGGGCTTGCAACTATGAAATTCTGCATGCTGATATAATGGCTACCAAAAAAATAGTCTTCCAAGAAAGACATTTCAGCTCCTAAGAATAAGCAGGTTCAAAGGGCGGGAGAATAATCTTGGATAGGACTGGATTCAAATTCCATGGGGCAGTAGGAGATCTAATCGGTGGTTTTAAGTGCACTATACCCTTCAAAAAGGCTTTCGCCAACTTGTTAGACATAATACCATTTCCAGATTCACCTATATGGAAATTAGATATAGCAGCCAGTTGTAGCCGAATGGGAGCTGCTGCAGCTCCTTTGTTGAACAATTTGGTCAGAAACTCCAAGATATTCGAAATGGAGAGTAGAAAAGGGTCAATGTTACTCTGCTGAGCCTAGATGGAAAACCTTTTCCACTAACTGAGATATAGTTTCCTGGTTGAAGACTTGTGTGAGGACAACAGAATATGCTGAGCTTCTTCTGATAAATTTTGGAACCTGGCTATTCTGGGAATTGGAGCAGTCAAGCTGTCAGTTTGATGGACTGAAGCAAAGGGTGAAGAGCTCCTGGCAAGTGGGTAGAAAGATCTGGCACTGGGTCCAGGATCCAAGGCTCTTCGACTACGTGAGGCTTCAGAAAGGGGAACCAGATCTGATGAGGCCAATATGGGGCTATTAAAATAAATGTAATGCCCAGACAACTGGCTTTCTGCACAACTTTGGGAATCAGGAGAAATGGAGGGAAGGCATAAAGGAGTCCCGGAGGCCAATCAGGTATGAGCGCATCCCTCAGGGATTGTCGCTGTTGAGGGATCAGGACAAAGTAGTTGCTGCATTTGGTGTTTGTGGGAGTCGCAAAGAGGTCACAACAAGGCTGGCCCCATCTGCGGAAAATCATTTCCGCTACATGGTTCTTGAGAGACCACTTGTGAGGCAACAGAACTGCCCGGCTGAGTTTGTCTGCTATCACGAAGGATTTCCGCAGGATGTGCATTGCTATCAGAAAGCGCTGGGTCGACTCTGCCCATTTCCACAATCTTAGAGCCTCTCGACATAGGGAATAAGATCTGGTTCCGCCTTGTTTGTTTATATACCAGACTACGGACATGTTGTCTGACTGGACTGCAATCGTTCCCAGAGGAAGAGAGTCTCAAAAGGACTGCAACGCTAAGAGAACCACTCTCATCTCTAGGACGTTGATGTGCAAATGAGCCTCGTGAACCTGCCATGAACCTTGGGCTGTTTGTCCCTGATAATGCCTCCCCCACACCCGATCAGGGAGGCGACCGTGGTCACTGTTGCAACTGGAACCAGGAGAACAAAGGGATGTCCCATGGTCACCGACTCGGATGTTAGCCACCATTGAAGATCGTCCTTGCAAGCACTATCAGAACTGGGTGATTCATTGGGAAGTCCTGAAATATCCATTCAGGGGTTTCGCAATGGTAGCTGCTACCATGGTGCCGAGCAACTTGAGAATCTGCGATGCTGGTGCTTTGTGTTTTGACAAGAGATCCACAATCTGTTAACGTAGGGTAAGCACTCTTTCTGAAGGAAGCTTTAAAGACATGTTGATTATGCCCATGTCTGCTCCTATAAACACTGTACGTTGTGACTGCAATAAAGCAGGCTTTTCTGAATTTATTGAAATGCCCAGTTGGCAACATAGATCTAAGGCAGTGTCCCCTGCCCGAATAAGCTGATGCCTGGTGGGTGCAGTGAGGAGCCAGTTGTCCAAATACGGAAACACCCGGATTCCTAGATGTCTCAAGTGAGCCATGACTCCTGCCATACATTTGAACACTCTGGGGGCTGTAGTGAGACCGAAGGGCAGGGCCTGAAAATGGAAGTGACTGGCTCCCAGCCTGAAGCGCAGATGATCTCTGGATGGCCTGGCCATTTTGATATGGTAGTATGCGTCCTAAAGATCTATTGAGCACATCCAATTGTCCTTCCCTAGGAACGGGAGTATGGACTGAAGCGTGACCCTCCTGAACTTTGTCTTTACTACATATTTGTTGAGTCTGCTGAGGTCCAAAATTGGTCTCCAGTCCCCTGTCTTCTTTGGCACCAAAAATAATCTTGAGTAAGTTCCAGATCCTTGCTGGTCTGCTGGGACTAGTTGGATGACTTTTTTTGTAATAGAGTTTGAAACTCTACTGTTGCCACATCCCGTAGACTGGGTGGAACATCGGGATTCCTTTTGTTGGCCTGGGTTGAGGATGAAATAGCCTCTGGATATGATGTTTTGTACCCATCGGTCTTCTGAAATTTTTAGCCAGGCATCTAGGTACAAAGACAAATGTCCCCTGACTGCCTCCAGAGCAGGACAGTCAGGCCTCCTTTCAGAAGTGCTGATAGGGCTTCCCAAGGAACTGATCCCTGTCACCCTGGTTTTGCGGACCCCCTCTGCCGCGTGGGAGTCATCTTCCTTCATTGCCCCCTCCTCTGCCCCTGGAGGAGGCTTCACCTCAAGAGTTCGGAAAGGCTCCTTGGGCTTTGCGGAACCACATTTTTCCTCCCTGTTGACCTTTAAGGTAAGATCTAGTAGGGGTGAAAAAACGGACTCCTACGGCAGATAGAGTCTTTCCATCTTGCTCACATCTGGTGAGGGTCTCTCTAACTTTTGGTCCAAACAAAGAACAACCATCAAAAAGGGCATTCATAAATGACGACTTGAGAGGTTCCGCAAAGGAACATAAGCGCATCCAGGAATGTCTCCGCAGAGCAATTCCACTACCCACTGCCCTACTCGTCCCATCAGCTGCATAAGATACGAGGCGCATGGAAGAGTTAATGATATAATGGAGGGTAGCAAGCTGTGACATCACTTTGTCTGCCACTGAATTGGCTACTGCACCCTGGAGAGCATCTCCTAGCTCTTTCAGATCATCTCTCTGAAGCCTTGTGAAATAGGTTAGGTAGTTCAAGGACCGAACAGCAAAGGTCGTAGAACTGAACATGTGCTTGCCATACCTGTCCATGACCCTAGATTCCCTATCAGGAGGATGGATAGACGTAGAAGTCTCCAACATCTCTTTCTTCGTGGCTGCCGCAACAACCATGGCATCAACGGGTATAGGTTTGGATAAGAAAGACATGTCATGAGGAGCTGAAATGTATTTGTTGGGCCTCCTAGGGACAAGCTCCATAGAATCTGGTGACTCCCACAACCTCAGAGACAAAAAATCCATCAACTCATCGAAGGGTGGTGCAACCCAAGAGGTGGAGGGTCGAGACCCAAATGCCTTCAGAAGTACAGATTCATCCTCAGTAGGGTTAATGGGGTGCCAGTCACCCCTCTGCTTAAGGATCTCTAGGAAATCCACAAAGGAGATATCCTCAAAGGGGGACTTTGGGGACCCTTCCAATTCCTCCAAATCAGTGTCAGATGTGATTGATTCCTGAGGGGAATCTAAAGGTCTCCTCTTACATAACCTCTTCCGAGGGACCTCCTCAGTGGGAACTTCTGGGGAGGTCTCAGAAGAGCAGAGTTCCCCCAATGGGGCTTCCTAAGGCTCCGGGTCTCTACGCTTATGGTGGGTCTGCAGTGACTGAGAAGATTCTGGTGCTTTCCGGGAGGAGGTGGCCATTTCAGAGGTAGGGGCTGTCCGGGGGACAAAGCCCTTCTCATGGCATCGAAGGCACCATGGCTCGGATGCAAGGAAGCACCCAGGTCCAAAGACACCGAAGACTCCTCCCGCACCAAAACCGCCAGCTCCAAGCCAGAGGTAGGAGCCAAACTCATCCATGCCGGAGCCCTAAGGGGGAGAGTCAGAACAGATGCATTGGTTTGACTCCCCTCCCCGGAACTGACGGGAGATTGTCAGCTCCCAGATTCCCTGCTGGAAAAGAGGACATCAGGGTTGTCAGTGCCGACAGGCCTGAAGTGAGTGTCAGAACCAACAGTCCCACAAACGACTAAATGGCCTTCTCCGGCTCCAAAGTCTCGATTCGAGTCGGAGGAGGAACAGAAATCATAGGAGAGGACTTTGTCGGTTCCGAAGCTGAAAGAGTTGAAGCCGACAGAATTTTAGCTAGCGCTGGATTCTGTAACAGTCTCCGTACCACACGATCCACATCCAAATCATAGGAAGCTACAGATGGAGCCGGTGAACCCAGAATCGGGGATCTCAATAATGTAGGAGATTCCGGTTCCAAGACTGAGGACCGGCTCCTACCAACTATCTGTATAGTCGGTTCCGATGACAGTGGAGCCGACAGAGGAACCTTCTTGGAGACCTTCGGACCTGAACTTGCAGAAGAAGAAGCCGAAGAAGAAGGTTTTGGTTTCCCTGGAGCAATATCCAAGTCTGACTGGAAAGCAGACAATCAATCCAAGCTCGACCAACTACCTTTTCCTTTCTGCCAAAACCCTAGCACTGAATCCATGACAAATGGAACAAACCTCTTGGAGATGCACCTCTCCCAAACAGTAGACGTGTGGTGTGGCCATTGGTAATAGACATCTTCTGATTGCACTTAAGGCACTTCTTAAACACTGACTTGGCCTTTTCAGACATAACACAGTACAATCAAATAACACAGTACAATCCCAGCAATGAACGATTAAAGGTTAGCAGCAACAAACAAAACAAGCCTAACCGGCTACAAATATAATTAAGAAAAGCCTAACTCGGCTGTAGCTGCAGTAAAAGGAAAAAGCCTAACCAGCTAAAAGTAACAACTAAAATGAGCCTAACCGGCTAAAAAGAAACTGACAAAAAAGCCTAACTCGGCTTAAGGGATAGGGTAAATTAAAGTCTAAAACAAAAATGAGCCAGCACATGTACAGTAGGTAACAATCTTTTTAATATAAAAAATTCAAAAATCAATTCACATGAATCAAACCGGTTTCGGCTAACGTCTTCTTCAGTGATACAAGCAAAAAAAATATGAAGTTGCTAGCAAACATGTAAGTTTAAATACAGCACCATCTTGCGTGTGACCATATGACTGGATAGGAATAGATTCAAAACTGTTCATTTAATCCTGGTGGGACCAACCCTCCCAACTTGACTATCCACTTTTTTTCTTTATTATTAAGTATTTCATGTAAAGTGGCTTTGTCATTCCTTCTGTACCTAATACAGTCAATGACAGTAAATCCAAAAATCCCAGTGGAATGTTTCAAAATGTTTGTATAAGGCACTAGATTGCTTTTTATTTCGAATGTCGCTCAGATGTTCCCCTATTCTGAGATTTAAAGGTAGTGAGGTCTGACCCACTTAAAAAGCCATGCATGTACATTTGGCTAAATAAATGACCCAACTGGTGTTGCAGTTGGCAAAAAATGAAATATCATAAACAATGTGTGAATTATGGCTACTGAAACTGTCGGTCTTAAAATACTCTAGGACAATATGTGCAATGTCCACATGGGGTGCATCCCACCAATTTATGTCCAGTGATTGTTCTTGGAGTTAAAGATTGATCAACCTCATTCCATTTTTTATAATGACCAAACAATGAGCCCAAAGAACGTCCCTTACAAAAAGAAAAAGAGCAGCTGTCATTCAGATGATCCCTAAGTTTAGTATCTGACTGTAGAACATTCCAATGTTTACCAATAATATCCATAAAAATCCTAGTGCTTCTGCCATATGTTGTCACAAGCCTCAATTCTTGTCTATTTTTCATTAGTTGTTGCTAATATGAGAGCAATTGGTTCCTATCCTACTGACTGGCAAATCAGCTGGCTCTGCAAATGTCACCTGCTCTATATCCCCTATTTTTAAATCTGGTTACCAGGTCCTGTCTATACTGGCTATATGTGGAAGAGCTTGAACAAATTCTTTTAATCCTAAGAAATTGTGACTTAGGAATATTCCTGATGACATGTTGTGGGTGGAAGCTGGTGGCATGTAAAAGGGTATTGAATTGTGGAAATCTTCTAAAGACCTCACTTTCCAATGTGACTGTACTGGTTCTTCTGATCAATACATCCAGGAAAGTAATTTCCTGTTTATGAAAAGTTATCTTGAACTCAATACCCCACTTGTTTTCATTGAGGTATTCCACAAATTCTAATAAAAAAGCCACATCAGCCTTCCACACCAACCAACGGTCATAGAGATATCTGCACCAGACATCAATTTCATTCAAAAAATGTTATGGCTGTTGTCATAGATTAAATGCTCCTCCATGTAAGCCATGAATAGATCCGCATAACTGGGGGCAAATGATGGCCCCATTGCAGTACCCTGAACCTGCCAAATACACACAATGTCTTCTACTATCAACAACAATGTAAGTACCATCTCTGCCATACACACAAGAAGAGTATTAAAACCTGGTTTATAGAGATTGGCTCTGTCTAGCCAATGTTGTACGGTAGTGAGACCTGCCCAATGGGGAATGCTAGTATATAGAGAGGTGACATCCAAAGTACACAGAAGCCAGTCGGCTTTCAATTACATCTCAGAAATGATGGCTAGAAACTGAGTGGTATCCTGAATCCTAGCACGAACCAATCCGAGCAGAGGCTAAAGATGTATCGTAAGATACTCTAAAAGTGGCTCCGTTAATGAGCCCCTGCCAGAAACAATTGGTCAGCCAGGTGGTTTACCTGGATCTTAGGTAATAAATACAAGTATTGTTGTTTGGGATGATCTACTTTGAGTTGGTAGCCGATATCCCCAGAGATAATGCTCTCATCGACAGCCGAATCCAAAAATTGATCAATATCATGATTAAATTTTGATCTAGGATCAAGAGGCTGATCATATAATGTCTAGTATCAGATATCACCTCTGTGCTTCGGTATGATATTGATACCATATCCGCTGGCAAAATCACTATGTTCTTATTCAATCTAAGTTTGTCAATGTACAACCATTCCTCCCTGCTGACGTTATCTTTAATAATGTTATGTTTATTAAAGTTTAAGTGTAAATCTTTAAGTACACTATTTTGAAAAGCTAAAACAGTAGGTGACATAGGTGGTTTGAAAGTTGATGGTCTAAATTTGAAAGACACGTTTTATGGCAATGTACATATTTCCTCTTTGACACTTACAGAATTAAATATCAAAGTTCTTAATAAAGGTCTCAGTTTTGTACCGGGTTTTTGTGTACCAGAACAGTTCTTTGTACAAGACCTGACTAATTTTTGCCGTATTTTGAATCTAAAATTATATTTTCAGGATTCGGAGGAGACCAGTGATGGATTCGGAGGAGACCAGTGATGGTAACACTGACCTCAGATCTTTCAAATTTAGACCATCAACCATTTGCCCCCATTTATGCGGATCTATTCATGGCTTACATGGAGGAGCATTTAATCTATGACAACAGCCATAACATTTTTTTTGAATGAAATTGATATCTGGCACAGATATCTTGATGACTGTTGGCTGATGTGGCTTTTTTATTAGAATGTGTGAAATACCTCAATGAAAAAATTTCCACAATTCAGTACACTTTTACATGCCACCAGCTTCCACCCACGTCATCAGAAATATTCCTAAGTCACAATTTCTATCTCCTTTCGGTTTGGAGCCTTGCACTTGCAAGTTTTGTGGTTGTTTGATAGGGTAAATTAAGCTTAATCGGCTATGAAGCAAGGAATCAACAGGGCCAAACGCCCAAAAAAACAAGAACACAAGTTCTTACATTATTAAACTATCAGAAAAGAACAGAAACCCCAAAAGGATAGCCTATCCTTTCTGTCAAAAATCTAACAAATAGTAAAATTTTTGTATTAAAGTATCCAAGAAAAAAGACAAACTTATCTCTCAAACGGCCTGAGCTGCTGTAGAGAAACGCACAATCTGTTGCAGTGGCAAACTAGACCTGGGGAAGGCAGAGGTGCATTGTGGGATAGGGTTTTGGCCTTGAGCTGTTAGAGACCTCGAGCTTTGCAATTTGGCCAACTCGGAGCAGAGGATTGGCTCTGAACCCATCAGTCAGACTGAAGGTGAGATTGAACAACTTCACATCAATATGGTAGAAGGTAGGCATGGGTAAGAGAAATCCTAGCTTCAGTAGTTAGGAATTTGTTGTTCCTGTACAGTAATCCTAGCTTTTGGTGGGGTTTTTTTTTGGATACAATTGTTAATGTGAAAATTGAATTTTAGTTGGTCGTCAATAGTAATGCCAAGGAGTTCTGTGCTAGTTTCGACTTCTAAAGGAGTACTGTTTAGGGACCTTATGTAGAAGGAAAGTTTAATATGGTTTGCAGATTTAGGTAGAAAGAGTAGTAATTTTGTTTTCTTCAGGTTGATGATGAGCCAATTATTAGTGAGCCATGTCTCTACTGAGTTGAAAGATGTCTGGGTATTTGTTAGGAGTTCTAAGGGGGCATTAGCAATAGTTATGACTTCATCTGCGTATTGGACAACGTTAGACTGAGGACAAGAGTAGTGGAGTAAGTTGGTGAATATATTAAAGAGTAGAGGTCCATACTGGAACCTTGGGGAACACCAGTTTTTATTGACAGAGGGCTAGACAGTGCTGAGTCCCATCGTACTGAATGCAGCCTATCAGAGAGATATCTAGAGAACCATGAAACTGTATCAGGGGAGAAGTTTAGGTCTACAAGTTTACTATGTAGCAGAGTGTGTGAGACAGTGTCACAGCCTTTGAAAGGTCAAGGAATAGACAGAATAAGAGTTTGTGATCATCTTTTGCCAGGGCTGAGTTGTTGAGAAATGATAGTAGAGCTGTGGTTGTACTATGCTTAGGATGGAAGCCATGCTGTGTTGGAGTGAGAAGTTTTGCTTGTAAGAGACAATGCATAACTTGTTTGTGTATACATTTCACAAGGATTTTGGAGAGGGGGAAGAGGATAGCAATAGGACTGAAATTAGATATTTCTGTGGAGTTACCTCCTTTATGAATAGGAAGAGTGTAAAACTGTTTCCAGATAGAAGGAACTTTAGACTCAGAGATGGAGTGATTGATTAGATACAGGCATAGCAAAGGAGTGTGCAGCAATCCGTAGAAAGCAAGAAGGAATATTGTCTGCTGATACAGAGCGCATGGCTTGAGCTTTGAGAGTAGAATTCTGATACAGTCAGTGGAGACAGGTTTGAGAGAGGAGGAGTTTACTGAGATAGTGGTTGAGGGGTGTATAGGGAGGCCTGAAGTGCTGTTTGAGAGGTTGGCGTTAAATAGTTTGGAAATGGATTCGACACAGTAGGTGTTAAAGGTATTGGCAGTTTCTTCAGGTGACTTGTCAGGACATGGGTTTGGTGAAGTTGGGTTACCTGGATGTAGCATTTGGTGGTTTATAGCATTCCAGAATTTTTTTGGGATTAGATTTTAATGTTTTGGGGGGATTATAATAGAAGTTCTTTACACTTTAGGAGGTCAGCTTGACAGGAGGACAGCTTTACAGCACATAGCTGAAATCTGAAGGAGGAGCAACCTTTTTATAAGCTGGTTTTGTGGTGCAAAACTCCTTTTAGAAATGGTTTCATAAGAAACAGAGAAGAAAGAAGAGGATCTGTGGGCAAACAAACTGACATGGTCACAAAATTAATCTTCACAGAAAAATAAACAAGGCTAGGGAAAAATCACAAAAATGTTTGATCACCAGTCATACAAATTCCCCGATGGGCCCCTGGTTATTGGTTAGGCACCAACTAGAAATCCACTTTCACTTATTACACAGGATTTTCTAGTAGAAGGCTTCTTGCATCCTGCTGCACGCCCTTATGAAATAAGTGCCTAAAAGGTATTAAAACTGAATCATCCAGGAAGTCAGTTGATTTTCTTTAATATGTAGCAAATATCCCCTGTCTTGTGTGAACAGATCTAGTCAGGAAGTTTGTGGTATTTGCCCTTGGCCAATTTCATAAGAAGGGAGAACCAATGTTGCCTGAGCCACAAGGGGGTCATCAGAATTATTTATGGAATATCCTTTTGAATATTCAAAATTACCTTAAATATCAGCAGAAAAGCAAAGTGGAATACTCCCTTCCAAGGGAATGAAAATGCACCTATCTTCTAAGCTTGCTTGCAAAAGAACCCTAGAACAAAAGTTGTCTGGTTGTCCATTTTGAAAAAGATGTGAAGAGATCTATTTGAGGTGTTCTGCACAACTGGATCAACTCCTGCAAGACCACCTCATTCAATTTTCATTCACGACAGTCTGTCCTTGGCCTACCCAGCTTGTCAGCCACTAAGTTTTGTTTAAATGGAATGTAAAATGCTTACAGGGCTAACAAATGCTGACTAACCCCCAAGCCCTCACTGTCAGTCTGTATAGAGAATACCACCTTGTGTCTCCCTGCTTGTTGATATACCACATGACTGTAGTATTGTATGTAATCATCTGAAGATGTCCTAGGGACCAAGGGTGATGGAGAGACTTTAAGGAATGGATCTCAGCCAACATCTCTTTTAAGTTGATGTGCTTTCCTCTGTCTAAAAGATTCCTCAGGCCTTGCACTTCTACCCCTCTTGAAACTGTACCCCCAAGCAAAATTTGATGCATCTATGGTAACAGATTGGTCTGGGTTCTGAGGAAAGCAGGGCATTCTTAGGTTCAGTTGAATTTGCTGTATCCACCAATGCAGTTTACTTTTTATAAAGCCCAAAACTGGAATATGATATGCCAGAGAATGCAAATGCTGGGTCCATGCATCTATCTCTCTTTTTTTTTCTTAGAAATTATTGTACCTTTCTCATTTATAATTTGACAAGAGGTATCATGAGAATCACAGAAGTCATGACTCCTAGGATACTGTGAAATTCTCCTGGAGAAGTCTGAGACTGATTGGAGAAGTTTAGAAAAAGTTCCAGATAAAGATCCACCTTGTCGTCTGTAGTTTTTTGAAGAGAAGAATTTATGAGGCATCCCAGAAACACAATCTTGTGAAACAGAGTCAAGGACGACATTCCAATAATATAACTGAAAGCCCAGATTAGTCAAGAGAGGCATATCCTAGGTTAATGATTTTTAACATCTGGATAAAGACTGCAAAGATAAGTGAGTTGTGTAGATAAGGATAGATAAGAATGTTACTCAGTCTGCAGTAAGCTATGACTGGGGCTACACTTTGGTGACAGTAATGCAGAGAACTGCTAATAATGTAACCCAGAAAAAGAGAAACTTGGACATTTCTTAAAGCTTATGGCTGTGGGAATATGGTCGTAACCATCTTTTAGGTCTCAAATTACTAAGAAACTCGTGATGAATGCAAGATCAACATTTTGAACTTTCGGACTTTCACATACAGATTTAGAAATAAAAGATCTAGTACTGATCTCCAAGAGGCCTCTTTTTGGTACCAGAAACATTCTACAATAGAAGCCGTTTCCCCTTTGACTTAAATGCATTGGTTCTAGGACTCCCTCGACTCATAAAGACTGAAGAACTTGAGGAAAAAATATTTTTTGGGCTGAAGGGTGGGAAGGTATTCTCCTGAAAGGAGGTTTTTGTACTCTCTGCCATCTGTAACCTTTCTGCACCACATTTGACATCCAGGAGCCCAAAACAATCTTTTGCTAAGGGGAATGTTAAGGGACAAATTTGGAGAGATACTGGCTGAGGAGAGGGAAGAGGGTAAAGGAATGCAGGAATAGTCATTCTATACTGTTGGTCTGTCCCCTTTTTCCAAAAAGACCAGATTTTTATTGTTGGTACCCTCCGGACATCTCCTCTCTGCATTTTGTTTGCCAAAAAAGGACTGTTTTTTTATTTGACTTTTTGTGTAAGAGATACACTTTTAAGATTTGTATTAACATACATGAACTATCTTAGGAACACCCTAACTAAATTTCCCTTTTCACCATATTGTTTGTTATCTTGGGTAGAACAGCAGCCAAACAATACCTCCCTAACTAAAGATGAATCCAAGATTTCAGACTTTACATCATCAGCAAACTTTTGGTTACATATCCAAGCAGATCTTCTCAACACATTAGGGGCAGTGATCCTAGTCACAGTATCTGCACAATCACACACTCTTCAAAACTCATTTAGATGCCGGAGAAAAGATAGCAACATTTTTTTTTTTCAAAAAATGGCTTTTGCTATAGGAAGAGTGGAAGCCAGTTCCCTCAGGCTGTCCATACAACACAGTATAAATTTCCACAAACGTCTAGTAATTCAGAATTCTGAAGACTAAAGCTGAATAAGAAACTTTCCTTTACCTGTAAGATCTAACATTTTACCCACCAAGTAAAGTTCAGCACCAGTCTGTTGCCAGTATGAGATACAGTCAAACTAGCAGCTGGGTCTGACCTAAAGTGAGAAAAAAGAAATGGATTATCCTAAGGTACCCTATACAGCTTATCTGTTTTTTAAGGATTGATGGCTGGGTACCAGGATGAGTACAGGCAGCATTCACACATCCTCTAGGCTGGCAGTAAAGGAGGAATGGGAAGGGAATTAGGTATATCCATATGTAACATATCATATCATCTCCTCATTTCATTGGGGTATTTATTTGTTCCCATAAAATTACCTCATTCATCCTGGCAATGGTCTGTTTAAAAGAAAATCCTCCATAGGCGGTTAAGAATAAGACAATCGGGCTTAGGAATTTGCAGAAGAAGCCCCATCTCTGTCAAAATCAGAATCATCAGACCTTGTTGTCTCAGAAGAATTTTACAATGAAATCACATCTGTAAAGGTTTCTGTGTAACAGGATTTACTGTCTGTATGTGTGTTTAACAAAGGTAAGGAACTCGTAGTTTTTAACAATAATAACTTCATCAGAAAAACAATGTTTAACTTTTTTGAATTTTTGTTTTCTTAATAGGAGTTCCAGTAGAATCAAAAGTGTAACTGGAGGAAGTCGGTCGGAAGGCAAGTTGTCAAGGAATGTTCACAAGCAGCACACATGCACTCACAACACTTTCCCCTGTCTCTTACATTACAAAAGGTGAACGCTGAACAGAATTCCCCTGAGAGTACTGGTTCAAACACACACACAATCAAAATGACATATAGGTTGTCAGAAAATCAGTATAAGCACTACTCTGACAATTTTCTGCCCATTCCTCAATAAACTTTTGTGTGTATTTCACAACATTCAAAGTTTGCACAAGCAGTACAAAATTTTAAAAGCAACTAGCCCCAAATACCTTAAATACTCTAAAATAGCGGTCCCTGACAGGAAAATTCTGATAATGTGGAACAATAATGGTTACTTAAAGGGGAAATACTACTTTTAGTTAAAAACAAAAGATAAAATGCTACTTTTTTAAAGGGCAATAATTTCTGAGTCGATGGGCTGATTACTGCTCTTGTGAAGCCAGAGAGATACTTCTTCTCGAGAGGCAAGAAAGGACTGAAGAAAGTTTCACTCCAACTGCTGATTTCATGACTTGAGAATAACCAATCAGCAGTCAGATATATTAGTGTCACTTGTGAAATACCATGACTATAATATCATGCCATGACTATAACATCATGCTTTCATATAGCTAATATAGTCAATTCAATGCCAAGCTGCACTGAAATTTCTAAGGGCAGAACAGAAGTCTTAGGTCACTTTTAGGTAATTTTGTAGCTGATCACCCTGTAGTTACTACATTAAAGTTTCATATTTAAATCTGAAAGGAAGGCTTGTATATAGTCTTTCAAAAGACAGGCACCAGAGGCTTTGGTACCTTCACCTTCACTGCCATAGTCTGATGTTTAGTGTTCTACTCAATCCCCATTGCTGGTGTTGTGCTGAACATCTCCTTAGTATATCGTGCACAATAATGACCCAAGAATACTTCAACTAAGTTGTCATCATATCATTAAGTAAAAATCCTCCATATTTTCCAGAAATAATATTTTTTTCATTTGAAATATGCCATAGCTAGCACACAAAATTTCTGAGCAACTAATGTGTAGAATAAAATTTAGTGAAGTGCTGCACTGAAACTCCAAGGGTAGAATAAGAATCTTAGTTTGTTTTTTATTTATTTATTGATTTACTTTGTAGCTCAATAGTAATCCCTGCAAGTATCGTAATGAAATTTCAAAAGGGAAATAAGACACGGCCTTTTACAGACAAAGACTATAATCAGCATATTTAGAGGTATTCCCTGATGCAGTCTGACATTCTTCATTATACTTGCTTTCTTTTGTGAACACTGTTTTGAACTTTTGCCTCTGAACACATGCCGTATAATCTTTTCTGAGCTGTCATTAGATAAAAACTAAAAATCCTTTTACATTTCACCAGACATTTTTTTCAGATGTAAAATGTTCTGGCTATAATGCTGTTTTCAGGCAGCTAAAGCTGTGGAATCAGATTCAGACATGTTCTGCACTGGAAGTTCTGAGGTTAGAATTGCAGTCTTATTTATGTTTTGAAGCTGAACATCTTATTTTTTATTTCCTGAAAGTTTCAAAATTAAATCTCAAAGGGAGATGAAGATATAGCCTTCAAGGACAGGTACCACTGGCTTTAGTTCATATCCCTTGACAGGTGGGGGCTGGTCTCAAATATATGCTCAGTATATCAAGTACAATAATGACCTATAATACTTCTGGACTGCATTATCATTATATTGGAAGTAAAATCCTTTACACTTTACTAGACTTTTTTTTAATTATGTTATACCACAGTTAACATTTCAAATGTCTGGAACTAATGTGGTGGGGGTTAAAGTCAGCAAAGGAGTGCACTACAAAACCTAAGGATAGAACAGAAGAGGAATCTTAAGCGTTTTGTAGCCAATTATCCTGTTATTGTTTATTGAAAGTTTGATAATAAAACCTCAAATAGGAACTGAATATGGCCTTTTACAGCTACGTGCTATAACAGAATGTTTACAGCAGTTCACTAAAGCAGTCTAGTATTACATTACACACTGTTTCCATTGGCAGAGCTGTTTTGAACTTCGTTAGTATGCAGAACACAATGACGTTATTGAGGTATCATTACAGCAAGAAAATGTCCTATATACTGCACCAGAAAAAAGGTGGTTTTCATTTGTAACACATCATCTCTACAATTCCATGTTTTCAGGCAGATACAGCTGTGGTCAGATTCAGAGATGTGCTGAACTGTCAGCTCTAAGGTTAGAATGGAAGTCAAGCCTGTGTTTTGCAGCTGTCCATGCTATATTTACTACCTGAAAGTTTCAAATGAAATCCCAAAGGAATACAAGAGATAAGGCCTTTTAAATATAGCCACCAATGACTAGTCCATATGCCATTACTGACCAACACTGACATTTTGCATTATGTTCCTATTCCATTGTGGGTTTCTGTTCAAATTTTATTCAGTATACTAAGTACAGTAACTGTCTCTAATGCCTCTTTATTGAGACAGCATTACATCAAAAGTAAACATCACCTATGTCTGTAATGCCTCTTTACTGAGAGAGCAGTACATCAGAAATAAAAATCAACTATGTATCACCAGAAAAAAAACATTTTATTCATTTACAACATGCCACAGTTAATGTGCCAAATGTTTGAGCAACTAACATGGAATGATCAACTTTAGTATGGGGTTACAATTAAAAGCTCTTAAGCATGGAATAAGAATCTTACAAAGGTTTTACTGCTGACCAACCTGTTCATACTCTGAAAGTTACAAAATGAAATCTCAAAAGTGGACTGAGATGTAGCCTTTTACAGATAGGACTGTTGTTCTGAACTTCTGCTCAGTATGCAAAACACAGTAGAGGCCTAGAATGGTTCTTTACCATATCAAAAGTAAAATATTATACACTTCTCAGGAAGAAACATATTTTCAGTTGCAACAATGTCTTGTTATCTAGCAGAAGCTGTGAGGTAAGTGTTGCTTGTCCATTCAGGATAAAACAGATGAAGACTTGTGGGTTCAGTTCAAGCAGCTTTATTATATACAAATACACCAGGATTGAGGCTTAGTAACTTAAACTTAAAACTTATAAACCGATTGACTACTGCACTCATACATGTTGACACTCTGGCTGTTCTCTAAAAATGGCACTGCTGTCTGCACGTGCTCTCTACTTATATGCACGTGCCCTCAATTTGAAATGTATCATAAAGTTACAATACACACACTGTTCTACATCCTCCCTCTTTGAGGAATAAGTCATGCACAGTAATAATGACAACAATCACTGACATGCAATTGTACAGAAATAATCCTTTGACATGCAATTATACAGAACTAATTACAAATTAAACAATCATGTCCAGGTTGCTGTGCATTTTACACTAGGTCTGGAAATACAACCTGATCGTGACATAAAAACTAGGACTGGGTTTAGCAACAGGGACTGTCTTTAATGAATGTTCAACTTCAGGGACATCTAGAACATCATCAAGAACAGGAATAACTACCAAGACATGCCCTTCAACAGGAAAGTACAGTTGTGTACACTTAGCATAAATGTAGATGTTCGAGTGTATTCACTGTTGCAGTCATTACATTTGGGTAATCCTGCTGGCAGGTTGCCCTCAGTCGGCCTGAATTCCAAAGTCTTAGGTCCTGCGTCGGCTGCTGTCGCCCCTTCCCTGATGTCAGGTCGTCAGGGGTATAAAAGAAGCAGCCAACACCATTTTCTTCAGTTTTTCTTGCCCCAGATGTCAGGTGCCCCCTAAAAGGGTAGCCAAAATTTATATATATATATATATATAAAATACATGCACCAATATAAACACCTTCATCTACAAGCAAATGCACCACATAGGTTGTATAAATCAGAGAAGGAAAGAAAAGTTCCAGCAGAAAAAGGGGGATGGCGGGTGGGTAACCTGGACTGCAACAGTGAACACACTCGAACATCTACATTTATGGTAAGTGTACACAACTGTACTATGTTCTTCGTGTTTCACTGTTGCAGTCATTACATTTGGGTAGAGTCCCAAACAAATGGTTCGGAGGCTGGAGCTAAACAGCATTAGGAGCGGCTATGAGGCCCTGCAGAACTGCAGTGGCAAAGCCTGCCCTGGATTTAGAGTAGAGTGGCAGATGATAGTGCTTTGTAAAGGTGAGCACTGAACTCCAAGTAACAGCCTCTAAAATGTCTTTGGTTGGTACTCCCCTGAGAAAGGCTGCCGAAGTGGCTGCAGCTCTGGTGGAATGTGGCCTAATGCCCTTAGGCACTGGCTTGCCATGTTGCAAATAGCAGAAACGAATGCAGTGGCCTATCCACTTTGAAATAGTCTGCTTTGAGATAGCCGTTCCTTGTGATCCTGCAGCATATGCCACTAGTAATTGCTCTGTCTTCCTGAAAACTTTGGTTCTGTCCAAGTAGAATCTAAGTTGTCTGTGTACGTCCAAAGAATGCAGAATTCTCTCCCCCTTGTTCTGTGGATTTGGATAAAAAGTTGGCAGATGAATAGTTTGGTTAGAGCCACACTGGACACCACCTTAGGCATAAATGTTAGGTTTGCCCTCAGTGAGACCCTGTCTGGATAAAAAAAATGATAAAAGGTTCCACAGCCATGAGTGCCTGTAGCTCTGAAACTCGTCTTGCAGAAGTTATTGCTAGGAGCAGAGCTGTTTTCCAAGATAAAAACTTTATATCAGCAGTAGCAGCTGGCTCAAAAGGAGGCATGGTGAGTTTTTCCAAGACATAGTTGAGGTCCCAAGCAGGTATTGGTGATCTTCTTGGGGGCCTTAAATTTTTGGCTCCTCTGAGATACTGCTTTAATAAAGGATGAGAAAAGATTGGTGGCTCTATTGTAATGAGCCGAAATAGCAGAGACATGAATTTTAATTGATGAAAAAGATAGGCCTTTGTCCAGCATTTCAGTTGTATTGCAAGAGGAATATTTGGTACAGCTGTATCAGTTCCTTGTGCATGGTTCCAAGCACATAATCTCTTCCATTTCCCAGCATAAGCTTTTCTAGTACTAGGCCTTCTGGCTTCCAAAATGACATCCATCACAGCTTTACTGAGAGGTGTGTTTTGTATGACTACATTATCCGGCATGCTGCCAAGTTTAAAGTACTGAGTTGGCTGTGCAGAATCTGATTGTTTTGCTGGGACAGTAGATGAGGTATTTGAGGTGAGGTCCAAGCTGGGCATTGAGACAAGTTCCTTAGGATTGGATACCAGTACTGGCGTGGCCAGTCTGGGGCAATAACCATCATCTTTAGCTTCTCCTGTCTGACCTTTAGGAGTACTTTGGGGAGGAGAGGCAGTGGAGGAAAGGCATATACTGATAGGTTTTTCCAGCTGAAAGATAAGGCGTTGACTTTCAATGCTTGTCTGTGATAAGTCCTTGTGCAGAATCTTTTTAGTTGGTAGTTGTGAGGGAAGACAAATAGATCTATGTCCGGGCATCCCCATTTCCTTATTATCATGCTGAATACTTGTGGATCCAGCTGCCACTCATGGGGATCCATGAGGCTTCTGCTTATTTCGTCTGCCAGAGTGTTTTCCCTTCCTGGCAGGAATTGTGCCTGCAGATGTGCTTGGTAAGTCAATGCTGTGTCCCACAAAGTCATGGTTAGTCAGCAAAGGGGGTAAGAATGTGTGCCCCCCTGCTTGTTTATATACCACATGACCGTGGTGTTGTCTGTCTTTATCAGTAGTTGTCCCAGATGAAGTAGGTCCTTGAAGGCTGCCAGGGCATTTTGAACAGCTAGCATCTCTTTTTGATCGATATGCAGATGCATTTGGTTTGAGGACCACGTGCAATGAATGCATCTTCCTGCCATGTGGGCTCCCCAGGTATAATCTGATGCATCCGTTGTTGGTGTCTGCCTGGCTGGAGGTAATGTGAATGGCTGTCCCTTGCTCTGGTGACAAGCCTTCGCCCACCATCGAAACTCCTGTTGCAGGCAAGGAATGAGAGTAATTAGAAGTTATGTACTCACCATAACGTTCCATCTGAGTAGGTAGTTCATTTGTCTGCAACCTGTGGGTTACGGATCCGATATCGGATCAGAGCCGGCAACTTGTTTCAAGCTAATGGATCCGAGCTCCTAGCTCCACCCTTCACCCATAATCCCCTGCTAACCCTCCATGACCTCAGATCGAGTTTGCCTCTCAATATATATCCAACAAAGGATATCTAACAACTAATAGATCCAAAGAAGGTCAGGGGGAAGGAGGGGGGGATGGTTGCAGACAAATGAACTACCTACTCAGATGGAACGTTATGGTGAGTACATAACTTCTAAATCTGAAGTAGGATGTTCATTTGTCAGCAACCTGTGGGACAGAGTCCCCAGCTACCTGCACCCTGGGTGGCCATCACAGAAGGATATTACGAAGCACCGCAGAGCCAAAGGATGCTCTCCCTCTAGAAAGCAGGTCTAGCTTGTAGTGGTTGATAAAGGTATGAGATGAAGCCCAAGTGGCTGCAGAACAAATATCATCCAAAGGAACTCTAGACTTGAAAGCCGCAGAAGTAGAAATGGAGCGGGTGGAATGAGCACGAACTCCTTCTGGTGTGGGTCTACCCGAGGCTTGATAAGCCAGTAGGATACATTGGGAAATCCAGCGAGATAAAGATACTTTAGAGATAGCTTTCCCTAAGTTAAATTTGGCAAAGGAAACGAACAGCTGGTCAGATTGTCTATGGCCAGCTGTCCTATGAGTATAAAAACGAAGCTGCCTATGAACATCCAATGAGTGCAGCTTGTATTCACCCTTATTTTGATATTTAGGGAAGAAAACCGGTAAATTTATGGATTGGTTTATGTTGGTTTCTGATGCTATCTTGGGAAGAAAGGCGGGCTTGATCCTGAGGTACATTCTATCAGGGTGAAAAATCAGGTATGGAGGCTTCACAGAAAGAGCCTGAAGTTCCGACACTCTTTTCACTGAAGTAATGGCTACAAGGAATGCTGTTTTCCATGACAAGAATTTGAGATCCACTGAAGCAGCGGGTTCAAAGGGTGGAGCAGTCAAGGCTTGAAGAACTAAAGTAAGATCCCATGGTGGTACGGCTTCTTTTACAGGGGGTCTAAGTAAAAAGGTACCATTGAGAAAGGTTTTACACAATTTGGCTGACATCAAGTCCCTGTACCATGTCTCACATGATAATGAGAAATGGCTGCCAATTGCACTTTGACAGTTGAACAACTAGCGCCTTCCTGAAAGAGTTCAGTTAGGAAGTCTAAAATGGATGGAAGAGGAGCCGTAAAGGGATCTAGATCGTGGCGCTCCGCCCAGATGGAAAAACGTTTCCATTTACTGTGATACACTTTCCTGGTGGAGGGCTTATGCGCTGCCACGAGGATGGCTTTGACTGGTGAAGAGATACCGGGAGTCCTAACTAGGAGTGGAACTGGAGCAACCAAGCTGTCAGTTTCAGATTGTCCAGGTTTGGAGTTGGCAAGTCCAACGGATGGGAGATGAGATCCAGAATGGGATCTAGAATCCAAGGGTGATTCACAAGGTGAGACCACAGGTAAGGGAACCAAATTTGTCAAGGCCAGAATGGGGCAATGAGAATCATCTTACTCCCCAACATGAGGCTTTCTGTAAGAGTTGTATCATCATTGGAAGAGGAGGATAGGCATAGAGTAGACCGGGTGGCCAAGCATGCACCAGAGCGTCTCTTGGAGATTCCCCTGGTGGGGGGATTAGAGCGAAGAAATTGTCGCATTTGGCGTTTGATGGAGATGCAAACAATCGCAGCAGGGTTGCCCCATGTTGTGAATATCTGCTTAAGCTACTAGAGGATTGAGAGACCACTCGTAAGGGGTAAGAAGGGTGCGGCTGAGCTTGTCCGCTAGGATGTTGGTCCTCCCCGGAATGTGCGTTGCAATCAGAAAGCAGTTGGTGGAGATCGCCCATTCCCACACTCTCATGGCTTCACGGCAAAGAGGATAAGATCTGGTTCCCCCCTGTTTGTTGATATACCAGACCACTGACATGTTGTCCGAGTGAATTGCAATCGTTCCTGCTGGGAGGAAGCTCTGAAGTGCTTGCAATGCCAACAGCACCGCTCTCATCTCCAGAACGCTGATATGCAGGGAGGTCTCTGTATCGTTCCACGTGACTTGGACTGTCCTGCCTGAATAATGCCCCCCCCCCCCACCCGAGGTGGGAAGCGTCCGTGGTCACCGTGGCGATAGGGGGAGAGGTGCAGAAGGGACGGCCCATATGGAAGTTCGATGCTTGGAGCCACCATAGTAGCGCCCTTCTGCAAGCCTTGCTGATAGCAATGGGATGGTGGAGAGGAAGGGATAGGAAGGACCATTGCACTAACAGAGTCCATTGCAGGACTCGCATGTTCAAACGGGCGCATGGAAGGAGTGTAATCGCTGCCGCCATGGAGCCTAGTGCCCTCAGGATCAATTCCGCTGGAGAAGCCTCTGAATGAAGGATAGCCCGCACATGAAGCTGTAGGTTTCTGATTCTCTCGGCAGTTAGGAAGGCTCGCAAATCTCTGGTGTCTATTCTGGCACCTATGAATTCTATGATCTGTGTTGGAGCCAGTAGAGATTTACCGACATTGATAGTAATGCCTAGTAGTGGGGCTAGATGGAGAAAGAAGTCTCTGGCCGAGCAAAGTAGATGCCTTGTTGGTGCGGTCAGGAGCCAGTCGTCCAGGTACGGGAAGACCTGAATTCCCTGGAGTCTCAGGTGGGCCGCAATCACTGCTAACACTTTGGTGAACACCCTGGGGGTTGTGGTGAGGCCACAGGGAAGGACCCTGAACTGGTAGTGACTGGCTCCCAGCCGGAAGCGAAGGAACCTCCTGGATCGTTTGTCCATTAAGATGTGGTAATACGCATCCTTGAGATCTATAGAGCACATCCAATCGTTCTCCCTCAAAAGGGGGAGGATAGATTGAAGAGTGACCATTCGGAATTTTTCCTTGGTTACTGACAGGTTCAAGCGGGAAAGGTCTAGGATGGGTCTCCGATCCCCCGTCTTTTTTGGCACCAAAAAGAACCTGGAGTAGAACCCTAATCCGAGCTGGTCTTGGGGGACGGGCTGGATGGCTCTTTTTCTTAGCAGCTGCTGTATTTCTGCGGCTGCAGCCTCCCTCTGATCGGGTGGTACATCGGGGAGGTTCTTGGATTGGGGGACATGAAGTATTGGTATTTTGTACCCTCTGGATATGATGCGAAGCACCCAGCAGTCTGTTGTGATGGACTCCCATGCCGCTAAATGTTTCGAAAAACTCCCCCCCCGACTGCCTCCAGAGTGGAGCAGCCGGGCAACCCCTCAGGGCTGCTGCGCAGGCCACTCAGAGAAAGGTTCTCTGGACCCAAAATTTCTCGGAGCCCCTCTGCCCCTGGGGCGACGTCCTCCCTGTCCACCTCTGCCACGGTAGGACTGGTTGTCCGGAGCTAATGTTGCGATTTCCGGAACCACATCTTCTTCTGACCCTTTTGGTTCCTTGAAAAGGACCGCTGGGGAGCAGAGAAGCGCCGTCCTTCTCACTCTGAACAAGCGTCTCGCGAACTGTTTTGCAAAATAGGGCAGAACCATCAAAGTGGGCGTTCGCGAAGGACGCTTTAAAGGGCTCCGTAAAGTCGCAATGACGGAGCCAGGCCTGACGTCTCATGACTAGGCCTACTCCGCTAGCCCTAGCAGCTCCCTCTGTGGCGTGGGACAACAGCCGCATAAAGGTGTTTGAAATAGATCTCAGAGTGGCCATTCGGGTGGAGTACAATTGTTTATCCTCCTCCGACATGGACTCAGGGGAGGATACAGCGTATTCTTTGATAAGATCCCACTGCATCCTGATGACATGTGCCATATAGTTCAGAGACCTTACTGAGAAGGTCGCTGAACTAAAGACTCGCTTCCTTAAGCGATCCATCAAACGTGACTCTTTGCTTGGTGGATGGACTGAGGGACTCTCCGGAGCCAATTCCCTCTTTGTGGCTGCCGCCGTCAACATGGCATCTACAGGGGGGCCCTTACTCCAATGTGACCGATCTGAGGGGGGGGCTAAGAATCCTATCCGGTCGCTTCGGTATTGGCTCCACGGTGTCCGGATCCTTCTACGCCCTGGTGGTAATGAGGTCCACCAGGGGGTCGGCTGGAGGGGACACCCAGGAGGTAGACAGGCCTGCCTCGAATGCCTCCAGAAACACGGACTCGTCAGAGGAAGACTTAGGGGCAGACCACCCACTTCTGATTCTCAGCATCTCCATGATGTCTCCAAAGGAGACATCCTCAGGGGGCGATCTTGGGGAACCTTCCCCTTCCTCCAAGTCCGGGTCCTCGGTTAAGGACTCAGGGGAGTCCACGTGCCTCCTTTTGCACTTATGATTGCGGGGAGCTTCCTCGGGGGGACTGTCCGAAGAGGCCTCGCCAGCAACATCTTGTTCCAATGGAACTATCTGTGACATCGAAGCAGGCTGTCCCTTTGGCCGGGTGATGGAAGCCTGGCCCAGCAGAGAGGGAGTGCAGGGAGGAGTCGATGCAAGGACCGGGGGTCCGGATGCTCTCAACAGAGCCCTCTCCACAACATTGAATGCCGAGGGAGAGCCACTCTCCAATGGATCCGAAAGTCGGCTCCCACTCGGATCAGATGAAGGGATCGGAGCCGGCACCGAGACAGTCTGATCCGAGGGACCAGTGTGCTCCGACCTGGATGGAGCCGAAGGCACAATGAATCCCCCGGATCCGAAGCTTGGACCACGGCTCCGAGAGGTCGGATCCGACAGGCTCGAGGGCAGCTTCGGATCCGAAGTACCAAGTACTGTCGGCGCTGACACACCCCCGGCTCCAAGGCTGCTCGACTCAGAGCGCTCCGAACCCGGGTAGCGGGTCGAAGGAGCAATTGGGTGGAAAAAAGGTGTCGAGCTCCCCCCCTGAGGGGGGGGGGAGGCAAGAGCACTCCCATCTGCAGCTGGGCCTGGATGAACCTTCGCATCATCCGGTCCAAATCTGCATCTGATAAACTGAAGGTAGATCTCGAGGAGGCCACAGAGGCAGGCCTGGAATGCCGCCTCGATGATCTCGACGGAGATCGGGTCTCCTCCTCCTCGGGCCCCGGGGAGAAAGAAGGGGATCGGAGCTGAGGAGGAGGAGACCTAGAAGCAGTGGAGGGAGAAGCCCGCTTAGCTGGCGGGGCCGAAACGGAGGTCTCTGCCCGCCGCTTGTGGTGCTTCTCCCTCCGTTTCTCCCTCCTGGCCTCCCTGTCCTCCGACACTTTAGCAGGAGTTTGAGTCCCAGTCGGAGGCAGGGGGGCAGGAGTGGCAGCCACCACAGGCTGAGGTGGAGCCACGGGAGCAGCAAAGGTAGCGGAGGCCGAAGCCGAATACGGGTGTAGAGGTCCCGCCAGGACCAGCTTCGACCTCCGTTCTTTCAGTGCCCTGGGATTGAACGCTGCACAGATAGTACAGCCCGAGGTGAGGTGTTCAACCCCAAGGCACCAAATGCACCGAGTATGGCCATCAGCCAGGGAGAGCTTATGGCCACACTCGGTACATTTAGAAAATATGGCTTTTGAGGCCTCAGCCATTACTTTTTTTTTTTTTTAAACTAAAAAAAAAGAAAAACTACACACACACACACACACAGGCCCCAAAAGACACGCAACAAACACTCACACACTAGGGACCAGCGAAGGGAGGGTACTAATTAAAATATAAGGAACCTAACTCAGACACACTTTAAAAGTATTAATTTAAACTAAAAAGGAAATTCCTGACGAAAAGTACTTAGAAAAAGGTAACTTTTTCCTCACTTATCTGAAGAGCTCTAAAAGGATCCAGCCATCACAAGCGCGGCAAACTTGATCTGAGTTCATGGCGGGTTAGCAGGGGATTATGGGTGAAGGGAGGAGCTAGGAGCTCGGATCCATTAGCTTGAAACAAGTTGCCGGCTCGGATCCGATATCGCATCCGTAACCCACAGGTTGCTGACAAATGAACATCCTACTTCAGATTCATTGTTTCCAGGCTGTGGCAATGTTGAGTCCAAACACTTTTTAGGTTTCATTGAAGTTTCCTCATATGGAGTCTTGCATATGGAATTAGTAGGATGCAGGATGCCATGAAGCCCAAAGCCTGCAGAATTTTTCTTGCAGATAACTGGGCCTTTGTTGCCAGCATTTTGAAATAGGTAGTCAGTTGCCTTTGTTTGTCTGTCTTGAGATAAGCCATCTGGGCAGTTGTATTTAAGCTTGCACCCAGGAATATTATCTCTTGAGAGGGTACTAGTTTTGATTTCTTTTCGGTGACTGTGTACCCTAGGCATGTTAGAAGTCTTTTCACAAACGCCAGATGCTGTAGAAGAATGTCCTTTTTCTCTGCTTGAATTAGACAGTTGTCCAAGTAAGAATATATTTGTATTCCTCTTTGTCTGCAGAATGCAATTACTGGTGCCAGGCACTTTGTAAAAG